>NC_090338.1:6744636-6789636 GCF_035084215.1 Heptranchias perlo
TTTCAGATGAGACGTCAAACTGAGGCTCCGTCTGCCCTCTCAGGTGTGTGTAAATATCCCACGGACACTATTTCTAAGAGTAGGGGAGATCTCCCAGGTCTCCTGCGGCCAATATTTATCTCTCAACCAACATCATTAAAAGAAACAGATTATCTGGTCATTATCACATTGTTGTTTTGTGGGATCTTGCTGTGTGTAAATTGGCTGCCGCGTTTCCTACCTTACAACTCTTCAAAAGTATTTAAATTGGCTGTAAAGCGCTTTGGGACGTCCTGAGGTCACGAAAGGCGCTATATAAATGCAAGTTCTTTCTTTTCTTTTAAAAGCGAGCCCATGAACCTACTTCATCTTCTCCATCATTTGGTTCTTGAGATCCAGGTCACGGTCCAGCTTCTTACGAAGATCTTCATTTTCATTTTGCAACTGTTCGCAGAGAGTCTGGAACAAACGAGATTGAAATCATGAACCCATAGGCTATCCCAGCACAGAAACCGGCCATTTGGCCAATCAAGCCTTTATCGGTATTTTCTCCACACCGAGTCGACTCCCACACTCCCGCTCACCTTCCCAACTCTTTAATATTCCTCTGGTTTTTTTCTATATAAAAAGCAACTAATTCCCTTTTAGAAGCATTTGTGAGTTCTGCTTGAACAACAGTCTGTGGCAAAGAATTCCAGCTTCTAACCAGCCTCTGTTTTTTTAAACCTCCACCTTTTAATTCTTTTTACGATCATCTTAAATTTCTCACCGTCAGTGTCATCTCACCAACCAGTGGAAGCAATCCCGCGTTATTTACCTTCAACAACCCTGACGGTCTATCAGGAACCTGCCCAGAGCGACTGAATCCACACCGCACCCTCTCTATAGATTTTACACCTTTCTTACAATGGGGAGTTCAGGACTGGTCGCGATGCTTTAAAATGGCCCATCGAGTCCAGCGTTACAGCCATGCTCTTCTACTCGATGGGTCGAGTTTCCCCACGAATCCCCTCCATCGTAACGAGGGCAGAGAAACGTCAGTTACCCTCTTTCCATGGTGGGTGATGAGGAGAATCCCCCAGGGAAATTATATCCCAATCGGCGAGATACAAAGCCAAGGACTCCGGTTTATTTCTTCCCCCCCCCAAACAGACTTATCAACTTGGGACTGCAAAAAAGATCAATAATGTAGCCAGATGGTATTGCCCCCATCCCACCCGCCCCCCCCCACTCCCTGTAGCTGCCCCTGGGAGTGTTTGATGGGACAGTGTTGACTTTTACTCTGTATCTAACCCGTGCTGTACCTGCCCTGGGAGTGTTTGATGGGACAGTGTAGAGGGAGCTTTACTCTGTATCTAACCCGTGCTGTACCTGCCCTGGGAGTGTTTGATGGGGACAGTGTAGAGGGAGCTTTTCTCTGTATCTAACCCGTGCTGTACCTGCCCTGGGAGTGTTTGATGGGACAGTGTAGAGGGGGCTTTACTCTGTATCTAACCCGTGCTGTACCTGCCCTGGGAGTGTTTGATGGGACAGTGTAGAGGGAGCTTTTCTCTGTATCTAACCCTTGCTGTACCTGACCTGGGAGTGTTTGATGCTGAAATGAGATTTGGTTCCATTCACCAGCGCCCCTATGAAGCAGGTAATCGCCCATTAATCTGTACCCCTGGGGCCGAGGGGTGGCAACTACTGCCCCCTACCTGTAGGATGGTGGTCCTATACTCGTTCTTCTGCACTTTGGAAGAGAGGCGATTGAAGTCGACGGCCATTCGGCCAGGTGGGCTAGCAGCTGCTTCCTGTTGGTCTCCTCGGCGAAGAGACTCAGTGAGCTCTCCAGCCGGTGCAGGTGAACAGACAGGTTACCATCTTCCATCGACAATCTCTGCAGCACATCCTGAACAGGAGGGAAGGCACAAGACACAATCACAACTAATCACAGCGAGGCCTGGTCGGCACAGTTAATCATAGAATCATAGAAGTTTACAACATGGAAACAGGCCCTTCGGCCCAACATGTCCATGTCGCCCAGTTGATACCACTAAGCTAGTCCCAATTGCCTGCACTTGGCCCATATCCCTCGATACCCATCTTCCCCATGTAACTGGTCAAATGCTTTTTAAAGACAAAATTGTACCCGCCTCTACTACTGCCCCTGGCAGCTCGTTCCAGACACTCACCACCCTTGAGTGAAAAAATTGCCCCTCTGGACCCTTTTGTATCTCTCCCCTCTCACCTTAAATCTATGCCCCCTTGTTATAGACTCCCCCTACCTTTGGGAAAAGATTTTGACTATCTACCTTATCTATGCCCCTCATTATTTTATAGACTTCTATAAGATCACCCCTTAACCTCCTACTCTCCAGGGAAAAAAGTCCCAGTCTGTCTAACCTCTCCCTATAAGTCAAACCATCAAGTCCCGGTAGCATCCTAGTAAATCTTTTCTGCACTCTTTCTAGTTTAATAATATCCTTTCTATAATAGGGTGACCAGAACTGTACACAGTATTCCAAGTGTGGCCTTACTAATGTCCTGTACAACTTCAACAAGACATCCCAACTCCTGCATTCAATGTTCTGACCAATGAAACCAAGCATGCTGAATGCCTTCTTCACCACCCTATCCACCTGTGACTCCACTTTCAAGGAGCTGTGAACCTGTACTCCTAGATCTCTTTGTTCTATAACTCTCCCCAACGCCCTACCATTAACGGAGTAGGTCCTGGCCCGATTCGATCTACCAAAATGCATCACCTCACATTTATCTAAATTAAACTCCATCTGCCATTCATCGGCCCACTGGCCCAATTTATCAAGATCCCGTTGCAATCCTAGATAACCTTCTTCACTGTCCACAATGCCACCAATCTTGGTGTCATCTGCAAACTTACTAACCATGCCTCCTAAATTCTGCGACACAACACCCAAGTGAACCCAGTGACTCCGGGTGATAATTAGTCTCCTGCGCTTCCTGCAAATCCAACTGGTGGGGTTTTTTTGGGACCTTTGGGAATTACATATAACTCACAGCACAGAAACAGGCCATTCGGCCCAACTGGTCTGCGCCGGTGTTTATGCTCCACGCGAGCCTCCTCCCTCCCTACATCATCTAACGTTATCTGCATATCCTTCTGTTCCTTTCTCCCTCATGTTTATCTAGCTTCCCCTTAAAATGTATCTATACTATTCACCTCAACTACTCCTTGTGGGAGCGAGTTCCACATTCTCACCACTCTGGGTAAATAAGTTTCACCTGAATTCCCTATTGCATTTATTAGTGACCATCTTATATTTATGGCCCCTAGATTTGGACTCCTCCACAAGTTGGAACATCTTCTCTACGTCTACCCTATCAAACCCCCTTCGTAACTTTAAGGGCCTCTATCAGGTCACCTCTCCGTCTTGCCCCGGTCTGTTCAATCTTTCCTGATAGGTACAGCCTCTCAGTTCCGGTATCATCCCAGTAAATCTTTTTTGCACCTTCTCCAGTGCCTCTATATCCTCTTTATAATATGGAGACCAGAACGGTTCACAATACTCCAAGTGTGGTCTAACCAAGCTTCTATACAAGTTTAACATAACTTCTCTGCTTTTCAATTCTATCCCTCTAGAAATTAACCCCAGTTTGCTTGGTTTGCCTTTTTTTTGATGGCTTTTAGTTAACCTGCTTCGCCACTGTTAATGATTTATGAATCTGTACCCTTTGCTCCTCTTCCCCATTTAGACTCTTACTGAAACCATTTGATTATTCTTCTTAAATAAACGCTGCAGACTTCCTGATTCATTGTTTTTCCCTCCTTCCCCCCCCCCACGTCACAGACAGCTCATTTATGCAGAACAGAGTCACGAAATTTACTTAAAGGCAGGCTCGTGTTGAAGAGGCTGCCGTCTGTAACTAGTTAGGGCCAAACCGCACAGATATAGAAAGAAAGGAAGGACTTGCATTTGTATAGCGCCTTTCACAACCTCAGGACATCCAAAGCGCTTTACAGCCAATTAAGTACTTTATTTTGGAGTGCGGTCAATATTGTAATGTAGGAAACACGGCAGCAAATCTCCGCACAGCCAGGTCCCACAGATGAGATAAATGACCAGATCACCTGTTTTTAAGTGATGTAAGTTGAGGGATAAATATTGGACAGGATACTGGGGAGAACTCCCCAGCTCATCTTTCAACAGGGCCCTGGGATCTTTTACATCCACCCGAGGGGGGCAGACGGGGGACTCGGTTTTTAACGTCTCTTCCGAAAGGCGGCAGCTCTGACAGTGCAGCACTCCCCCGGTACAGGCACCGGGGGGGGGGGTGTCAGCCTGGGTTACGTGCTCGACTACGATGCCCCCCCCCACAGTCAAATAGCCAGCCGAGGCTCACGCCTGCTTAAACATGGTGCCATATCCCAGTAAAGAGTCATCGACTTCAGGGGAGGAGGAGGAGGGGAGGCTGGAACAAATTTCTTGGCAGGAACGAGTTCCTGTTTCGAGGGGTTAGTTCTACTGAGGTTTGTGCTCGTCTTGCAGAATACGTCACACTTTCACCCAGAGTCAGGAGAATCTATTTGGAAACGTTTCTGGCAGCGGGAATTAAAATAAAAACCCCACTGTTTGAGATTCACAGTCAGCAAAATCCATAGATTTTAGCCAAGCCCAGTTCTGACGAAAGGTCTTCGGCCTGAAACGTTAACTCTGTTTCTTTCCCCACAGATGCTGCCTCACTTGCTGAGCCTCTCCGGCATTTTCTGTTTTTATTTCAGATTTCTCAACGTCTGCAGTATTTTGCTTTTGACCCAGTTTAAACAATCCAAGCTTTTTGGTTTTTAACTTGCTTCCCGATATCTGCATTGCACCAGTTTCACGAGCTGTACAATGTACAATTCCACCCTCACTGGGGGAAAAAACGGAGACGCCGTCAGCAAAGCCAGCGAGGTCCCTTTAAGAGCCCGCTCTATTAATCTCCTTTGGGTTACTTCATACTGGGTTTTCATATGGCCCAGTGTGTAACACACTCACTGATTGCTGGTGAAGTTTATGATTCATCAATTGCACAAAGACAAAATTCTCAGGTTTACCCCGGATTTATTTAAACAAAAAAAAAACCTTGGAATTATGAATCGGGAGTTCAGATGCAAATGTGAAAGCAAGTGATTTACTTTGAGTAGGTCACTGAAAGAAGGAGGGGAGGGTTAGTGTAAGCACCAAGCATGCTCAAAACAGCTGCACAGAATCATACAGCACAGAAGGAGGCCATTTGGCCCATTGTGTCTGTGCTGGTTCTTTGAAAGAGCTATCCAATTAGTCCTGCTCTCACCCGCCCCGTCTTTCCCCATAGCCCTGCAATTAATTTTCCTTTTCAAGTTTATATCCAATTTCCCTTTTGAAAGTTATTATTGAATCTGCTTCCACCGCCCTTTCAGGCAGTGAATTCCAGATCATAACAACTTGCTCTGTAAAAACATTCTCCTCATCTCCCCCTCTGATTCTTTTGCCAATGACCTTAAATCTGTGTCCTCTGGTTACCGACCCTCCTGCCACTGGAAACAGTTTCTCCTTATTTACTCTATCAAAAACCAATCATCATTTTGAACACCTCTATTGGATTCGGGAATCGGAAATACAATCTCAAAATTTGAAAGACACCAAATTGGGGGGTGTAGTTAATACCGAGGAGGACCATGACAAAATACAGGAAGACATTAATAAACTTGCAGAATGGGCGTGTGATTGGCAAATGAATTTCAATATAGATAAGTGTGAGGTGGTGCATTTTGGTAGGAAGAATAAGGAAGTCACATACTGCTTGGATAATAAGAGTCTAAATGGGGTAGAGGAACAGAGGGATCTGGGGGTACAGATACACAAATCACTAAAAGTAGCGACACAGGTTAATAAGGACATAAAAAGGCAAACCAAGCACTGGGGTTCATTTCTAGAGGGATAGAATTGAAAAGCAGAGAACTTATGTTAATCTAACTTTGGTTAGACCACACTTGGAGTACTGTGAACAGTTCTGGTCTCCATATTATAAAGAGGATATAGAGGCACTGGAGAAAGTACAAAAAATATTTACTGGGATGATACCGGAACTGAGAGGTTATACCTATCAGGAAAGACCAACAGGCTGGGGCATTTTTCTCTTTTTTAAAAAAAAACTGATGGGTGACCTGATAGAGGTCTTTAAGATTATGAAAGGGTTTGATAGGGTAGATGGAGAGAAGATGTTTCCACTTGTGGGGGAGACCAACACTAGAGGCCATAAATATAAGATAGTCACCAATAAATCCAATAGAGAATTCAGGAGAAACTTCTTTACCCAGAGAGAGGTGAGAATGTGGAACTCACTCCCACAAGGAGTAGTTGAGGTGAATAGTGTAGATACATTTAAGGGGAAGCTCGATAAACATGAGGGAGAAAGGAATAGAAGGATATGCTGATAGGGTGAGATGAAGTAGGGAGGGAGGAGGCTCGTGTGGAGCATAAACACCAGCATAGACCAGTTGGGCCGAATGGCCTGTTTCTGTGCTGTAAATTCTATGTAAATTTCCCCTTAACCTTCTCTGCTTTGCGGAGAACAATCCCGACTTCTACAGTCTCCCCACACACACAGAGCAAACACTCCCCCCCCCTCACTCACACACAGAACGATCACTCCCCCCCTCACCCACACACAGAGCGATCACTCTCCCCCCTCACTCACACACACAGAGCGATCACTCCCCCCCTCACTCACACACAGAGCGATCACTCTCCCCCCTCACTCACACACACAGAGCGATCACTCCCCCCCTCACTCACACACAGAGCGTTCACTCCCCCCCTCACTCACACACAGAGCGATCACTCCCCCCCTCACTCACACACACAGAGCGATCACTCCCCCCCTCACTCACACACACAGAGCGATCACTCCCCCCCTCACTCACACACAGAGCGATCACTCCCCCCCTCACTCACACACAGAGCGATCACTCCCCCCCCCTCACTCACACACAGAGCGATCACTCCCCCCCTCACTCACACACAGAGCGATCACTCTCCCCCCTCACTCACACACACAGAGCGATCACTCCCCCCCTCACTCACACACAGAGCGATCACTCCCCCCCTCACTCACACACAGAGCGATCACTCCCCCCCCCTCACTCACACACACAGAGCGATCACTCCCCCCCCCTCACTCACACACAGAGCGATCACTCCCCCCCCCTCACTCACACACACAGAGCGATCACTCCCCCCCCCTCACTCACACACACAGAGCGATCACTCCCCCCCCCTCACTCACACACACAGAGCGATCACTCCCCCCCTCACTCACACACACAGAGCGATCACTCCCCCCCCCCTCACTCACACACACAGAGCGATCACTCCCCCCCCTCACTCACACACACAGAGCGATCACTCCCCCCCCCTCACTCACACACACAGAGCGATCACTCCCCCCCCTCACTCACACACACAGAGCGATCACTCCCCCCCCTCACTCACACACACAGAGCGATCACTCCCCCCCCTCACTCACACACACAGAGCGATCACTCCCCCCCCTCACTCACACACACAGAGCGATCACTCCCCCCCCTCACTCACACACACAGAGCGATCACTCCCCCCCCTCACTCACACACACAGAGCGATCACTCCCCCCCCCTCACTCACACACACAGAGCGATCACTCCCCCCCTCACTCACACACACAGAGCGATCACTCCCCCCCCTCACTCACACACACAGAGCGATCACTCCCCCCCCCTCACTCACACACACAGAGCGATCACTCCCCCCCCCTCACTCACACACACAGAGCGATCACTCCCCCCCCTCACTCACACACACAGAGCGATCACTCCCCCCCCTCACTCACACACACAGAGCGATCACTCCCCCCCCGTCACTCACACACACAGAGCGATCACTCCCCCCCCTCACTCACACACACAGAGCGATCACTCCCCCCTCACTCACACACACAGAGCGATCACTCCCCCCCCGTCACTCACACAGAGCGATCACTCCCCCCCCCCTCACTCACACAGAGCGATCACTCCCCCCCCTCACTCACACACAGAGCGATCACTCCCCCCCCTCACTCACACACAGAGCGATCACTCCCCCCCCTCACTCACACACACAGAGCGATCACTCCCCCCACTCACTCACACACACAGAGCGATCACTCCCCCCCCTCACTCACACACACAGAGCGATCACTCCCCCCCCTCACTCACACACACAGAGCGATCACTCCCCCCCCCTCACTCACACACACAGAGCGATCACTCCCCCCCCCTCACTCACACACACAGAGCGATCACTCCCCCCTCACTCACACACACAGAGCGATCACTCCCCCCCCTCACTCACACACACAGAGCGATCACTCCCCCCCCTCACTCACACACACAGAGCGATCACTCCCCCCCCGTCACTCACACACACAGAGCGATCACTCCCCCCCTCACTCACACACACAGAGCGATCACTCCCCCCCCCTCACTCACACACACAGAGCGATCACTCCCCCCCCCTCACTCACACACACAGAGCGATCACTCCCCCCCCCTCACTCACACACACACACAGAGCGATCACTCCCCCCCCTCACTCACACACACAGAGCGATCACTCCCCCCCTCACTCACACACACAGAGCGATCACTCCCCCCCCGTCACTCACACAGAGCGATCACTCCCCCCCCCCTCACTCACACACACAGAGCGATCACTCCCCCCCCCTCACTCACACACACAGAGCGATCACTCCCCCCCCTCACTCACACACACAGAGCGATCACTCCCCCCCCCTCACTCACACACAGAGCGATCACTCCCCCCCCTCACTCACACACAGAGCGATCACTCCCCCCCCCTCACTCACACACAGAGCGATCACTCCCCCCCCTCACTCACACACAGAGCGATCACTCCCCCCCCTCACTCACACACACAGAGCGATCACTCCCCCCCCTCACTCACACACACAGAGCGATCACTCACCCCCCCTCACTCACACACACAGAGTGATCACTACCCCCCCCTCACTCACACACACAGAGCGATCACTCCCCCCCCTCACTCACACACACAGAGTGATCACTACCCCCCCCTCACTCACACACACAGAGCGATCACTCCCCCCCCTCACTCACACACACAGAGCGATCACTCCCCCCTCACTCACACACACAGAGTGATCACTCCCCCCCCTCACTCACACACACAGAGCGATCACTCCCCCCCCTCACTCACACACACAGAGCGATCACTCCCCCCCCCCTCACACACACACAGAGCGATCACTCCCCCCCCCTCACACACACACAGAGCGATCACTCCCCCCCCCTCACTCACACACAGAGCGATCACTCCCCCCCCTCACTCACACACAGAGCGATCACTCCCCCCCCCTCACTCACACACAGAGTGATCACTCCCCCCCCTCACTCACACACAGAGCGATCACTCCCCCCCCCTCACTCACACACACAGAGCGATCACTCCCCCCCCTCACTCACATACACAGAGCGATCACTCCCCCCCCTCACACACACACACAGAGCGATCACTCCCCCCCCTCACTCACACACAGAGCGATCACTCCCCCCCCTCACTCACACACACAGAGTGATCACTACCCCCCCCCTCACTCACACACACAGAGCGATCACTCCCCCCCCTCACTCACACACACAGAGCGATCACTCCCCCCCCTCACTCACACACACACAGAGCGATCACTCCCCCCCCTCACTCACACAGAGCGATCACTCCCCCCCCCCTCACTCACACACACAGAGCGATCACTCCCCCCCCCTCACTCACACACACAGAGCGATCACTCCCCCCCCTCACTCACACACACAGAGTGATCACTCCCCCCCCCCCTCACTCACACACAGAGCGATCACTCCCCCCCCCTCACTCACACACAGAGCGATCACTCCCCCCCCTCTCACACACACACACAGAGCGATCACTCCCCCCCCTCACTCACATACACAGAGCGATCACTCCCCCCTCACTCACTCACACACACACAGAGCGATCACTCCCCCCTCACTCACTCACACACACACAGAGCGATCACTCCCCCCCCCCCTCTCACTCACACAGAGCGATCACTCCCCCCTCACTCACTCACACACACACAGAGCGATCACTCCCCCCCCTCACTCACACACACAGAGCGATCACTCCCCCCCCCTCACTCACACACACAGAGCGATCACTCCCCCCCCGTCACTCACACACACAGAGCGATCACTCCCCCCCCGTCACTCACACACACAGAGCGATCACTCCCCCCTCACTCACTCACACACACACAGAGCGATCACTCCCCCCCCTCACTCACACACACAGAGCGATCACTCCCCCCCCGTCACTCACACACACAGAGTGATCACTCCCCCCCCCTCACTCACACACACAGAGCGATCACTCCCCCCCCTCACTCACACACACAGAGCGATCACTCCCCCCCCCTCACTCACACACACAGAGCGATCACTCTCCCCCCTCACTCACACACAGAGCGATCACTCCCCCCCCTCACTCACACACAGAGCGATCACTCCCCCCTCACTCACTCACACACACAGAGCGATCACTCCCCCCCCCTCACTCACACACAGAGCGGTCACTCCCCCCTCACTCACTCACACACACAGAGCGATCACTCCCCCCCCTCACTCACACACAGAGCGGTCACTCCCCCCCCCCTCACTCACACACAGAGCGATCACTCCCCCCCCTCACTCACACACACAGAGCGATCACTCCCCCCCCGTCACTCACACACACAGAGCGATCACTCCCCCCCCCTCACACACACACAGAGCGATCACTCTCCCCCCTCACTCACACACAGAGCGATCACTCCCCCCCCTCACTCACACACAGAGCGATCACTCCCCCCCCTCACTCACACACAGAGCGATCACTCCCCCCTCACTCACTCACACACACAGAGCGATCACTCCCCCCCCCCTCACTCACACACAGAGCGATCACTCCCCCCCCGTCACTCACACACACAGAGCGATCACTCCCCCCCCCTCACACACACACAGAGCGATCACTCTCCCCCCCTCACTCACACACAGAGCGATCACTCCCCCCCCTCACTCACACACAGAGCGATCACTCCCCCCCCCTCACTCACACACAGAGCGATCACTCCCCCCTCACTCACTCACACACACAGAGCGATCACTCCCCCCCCCCTCACTCACACACAGAGCGATCACTCCCCCCCCCCCTCACTCACACACACAGAGCGATCACTCCCCCCCCTCACTCACACACACAGAGCGATCACTCCCCCCCCTCACTCACACACAGAGCGATCACTCCCCCCCCTCACTCACACACACAGAGCGATCACTCCCCCCCCTCACTCACACACAGAGCGATCACTCCCCCCCCCTCACTCACACACACAGAGCGATCACTCCCCCCCCTCACACACACACAGAGCGATCACTCCCCCCCCCTCACTCACACACACAGAGCGATCACTCCCCCCCCCTCACTCACACACACAGAGCGATCACTCCCCCCCCTCACACACACACAGAGCGATCACTCCCCCCCCCTCACTCTCACACACAGAGCGATCACTCCCCCCCCTCACTCACACACACAGAGCGATCACTCCCCCCCCCCTCACTCACACACACAGAGCGATCACTCCCCCCCCTCACTCACACACACAGAGCGATCACTCCCCCCCTCACTCACACACACACACAGAGCGATCACTCCCCCCCCTCACTCACACACACAGAGCGATCACTCCCCCCCCTCACTCACACACACAGAGCGATCACTCCCCCCCTCACTCACACACACAGAGCGATCACTCCCCCCCCTCACTCACACACACACAGAGCGATCACTCCCCCCCCTCACTCACTCACACACACACAGAGCGATCACTCCCCCCCCTCACTCACATACACAGAGCGATCACTCCCCCCCCCTCACTCACATACACAGAGCGATCACTCCCCCCCCCTCACTCACACACACAGAGCGATCACTCCCCCCCCCTCACTCACATACACAGAGCGATCACTCCCCCCCCTCACTCACACACACAGAGCGATCACTCCCCCCCCTCACTCACACACACACAGAGCGATCACTCCCCCCCCCTCACTCACAACACAGAGCGATCACTCCCCCCCCCTCACTCACACACACAGAGCGATCACTCCCCCCCCTCACTCACACACACAGAGCGATCACTCCCCCCCCTCACACACACACACAGAGCGATCACTCCCCCCCCCCTCACTCACACACACAGAGCGATCACTCCCCCCCCTCACTCACACACACAGAGCGATCACTCCCCCCCCTCACTCACACACACACAGAGCGATCACTCCCCCCCCCTCACTCACACACACAGAGCGATCACTCCCCCCCCTCACTCACACACACAGAGCGATCACTCTCCCCCCCTCACTCACATACACAGAGCGATCACTCCCCCCCCCTCACTCACACACACAGAGCGATCACTCCCCCCCCCTCACTCACACACACAGAGCGATCACTCCCCCCCCTCACTCACACACACACAGAGCGATCACTCCCCCCCCCTCACTCACACACAGAGCGATCACTCCCCCCCCCTCACTCACACACACAGAGCGATCACTCCCCCCCCTCACTCACACACACAGAGCGATCACTCCCCCCCCTCACACACACACACAGAGCGATCACTCCCCCCCCTCACTCACTCACACAGAGCGATCACTCCCCCCCCTCACTCACACACACAGAGCGATCACTCCCCCCCTCACTCACACACACAGAGCGATCACTCCCCCCTCACTCACACACACAGAGCGATCACTCCCCCCCCCTCACTCACACACACAGAGCGATCACTCCCCCCCCTCACTCACACACACACAGAGCGATCACTCCCCCCCCCTCACTCACACACACAGAGCGATCACTCCCCCCCCTCACTCACACACACACAGAGCGATCACTCCCCCCCCTCACTCACACACACACAGAGCGATCACTCCCCCCCCTCACTCACACACACACAGAGCGATCACTCCCCCCCCTCACTCACACACACAGAGCGATCACTCCCCCCCCTCACTCACACACACACAGAGCGATCACTCCCCCCCCTCACTCACACACACAGAGCGATCACTCCCCCCCCCTCACTCACACACACAGAGCGATCACTCCCCCCCCTCACTCACACACACAGAGCGATCACTCCCCCCCCTCACACACACACACAGAGCGATCACTCCCCCCCCTCACTCACACACACAGAGCGATCACTCCCCCCCCTCACTCACACACAGAGCGATCACTCCCCCCCCCCCTCACTCACACACACAGAGCGATCACTCCCCCCCCCTCACTCACACACACAGAGCGATCACTCCCCCCCCCTCACTCACACACACAGAGCGATCACTCCCCCCCCCTCACTCACACACACAGAGCGATCACTCCCCCCCCCCTCACTCACACACACAGAGCGATCACTCCCCCCTCACTCACACACACAGAGCGATCACTCCCCCCCCCTCACTCACACACACAGAGCGATCACTCCCCCCCCCTCACTCACACACACAGAGCGATCACTCCCCCCCACTCACTCACACACACAGAGCGATCACTCCCCCCCCCCCTCACTCACACACACAGAGCGATCACTCCCCCCCCCTCACTCACACACACAGAGCGATCACTCCCCCCCCCTCACTCACACACAGAGCGATCACTCCCCCCCCCTCACTCACACACACACAGAGCGATCACTCCCCCCCCTCACTCACACACAGAGCGATCACTCCCCCCCCTCACTCACACACAGAGCGATCACTCCCCCCCCTTCACTCACACACAGAGCGATCACTCCCCCCCCCCTCACACACACAGAGCGATCACTCCCCCCCCCTCACACACACAGAGCGATCACTCCCCCCCTCACTCACACACACAGAGCGATCACTCTCCCCCCCTCACTCACACACACAGAGCGATCACTCCCCCCCCTCACTCACACACACACAGAGCGATCACTCCCCCCCCCTCACTCACACACACAGAGAGCGATCACTCCCCCCCCCCCTCACTCACACACACAGAGCGATCACTCCCCCCCCTCACACACACACACAGAGCGATCACTCCCCCCCCCCTCACTCACACACACAGAGCGATCACTCCCCCCCCCTCACTCACACACACAGAGCGATCACTCCCCCCCCTCACTCACACACACAGAGCGATCACTCCCCCCCCTCACACACACACACAGAGCGATCACTCCCCCCCCTCACTCACACACACAGAGCGATCACTCCCCCCCCCTCACTCACACACAGAGCGATCACTCCCCCCCCTCACTCACACACAGAGCGATCACTCCCCCCCCCTCACTCACACACAGAGCGATCACTCCCCCCCCTCACTCACACACACAGAGCGATCACTCCCCCCCCCTCACTCACACACACAGAGCGATCACTCCCCCCCCCTCACTCACACACACGAGCGATCACTCCCCCCCCCTCACACACAGAGCGAACACTCCCCCCCCCCTCACTCACACACACAGAGCGATCACTCCCCCCCCCCTCACTCACACACAGAGCGATCACTCCCCCCCCTCACTCACACACACAGAGCGATCACTCCCCCCCCCTCACTCACACACACAGAGCGATCACTCCCCCACCCTCACTCACACACACAGAGCGATCACTCCCCCCCCCTCACTCACACACAGAGCGATCACTCCCCCCCCTCACTCACACACACAGAGCGATCACTCCCCCCCCCTCACTCACACACACAGAGCGATCACTCCCCCCCCCTCACTCACACACAGAGCGATCACTCCCCCCCTCACTCACACACACAGAGCGATCACTCCCCCCCCTCACTCACACACACAGAGCGATCACTCCCCCCCCCTCACTCACACACACAGAGCGATCACTCCCCCCCCCCTCACTCACACAGACAGAGCGATCACTCCCCCCCCTCACTCACACACACAGAGCGATCACTCCCCCCCCCTCACTCACACACACAGAGCGATCACTCCCCCCCCCTCACTCACACCACAGAGCGATCACTCCCCCCCCTCACTCACACACACAGAGCGATCACTCCCCCCCCCTCACTCACACACACAGAGCGATCACTCCCCCCCCCCTCACTCACACACACAGAGCGATCACTCCCCCCCCCTCACTCACACACAGAGCGATCACTCCCCCCCCCTCACTCACACACACAGAGCGATCACTCCCCCCCCCTCACACACACAGAGCGATCACTCCCCCCCCTCACTCACACACAGAGCGATCACTCCCCCCCCCCTCACTCACACACAGAGCGATCACTCCCCCCCCTCACTCACACACACAGAGCGATCACTCCCCCCCCTCACTCACACACAGAGCGATCACTCCCCCCCCCCCTCACACACACAGAGCGATCACTCCCCCCCTCACTCACACACACAGAGCGATCACTCCCCCCCCCTCACTCACACACAGAGCGATCACTCCCCCCCCCTCACTCACACACACAGAGCGATCACTCCCCCCCTCACTCACACACACAGAGCGATCACTCCCCCCCCTCACTCACACACACAGAGCAAACACTCCCCCCCCCTCACTCACACACACAGAGCGATCACTCCCCCCCCCTCACTCACACACAGAGCGATCACTCCCCCCCCCTCACTCACACACAGAGCGATCACTCCCCCCCCTCACTCACACACACAGAGCGATCACTCCCCCCCCCCTCACTCACACACACAGAGCGATCACTCCCCCCCCCTCACTCACACACACAGAGCGATCACTCCCCCCCCCTCACTCACACACACAGAGCGATCACTCCCCCCCCTCACTCACACACACAGAGCGATCACTCCCCCCCCCCCTCACTCACACACAGAGCGATCACTCCCCCCCCTCACTCACACACACAGAGCGATCACTCCCCCCCCCTCACTCACACACAGAGCGATCACTCCCCCCCCCCTCACTCACACACAGAGCGATCACTCCCCCCCCCTCACTCACACACACAGAGCGATCACTCCCCCCCCCTCACTCACACCACACACGAGCGATCACTCCCCCCCCTCACTCACACACACAGAGCGATCACTCCCCCCCCCTCACTCACACACACAGAGCGATCACTCCCCCCCTCAACACACACACAGAGCGATCACTCCCCCCCCTCACTCACACACACACACAGAGCGATCACTCCCCCCCTCACTCACACACACAGAGCGATCACTCCCCCCCCTCACTCACACACACAGAGCGATCACTCCCCCCCCCTCACTCACACACACAGAGCGATCACTCCCCCCCTCACTCACACACACAGAGCGATCACTCCCCCCCCTCACTCACACACACAGAGCGATCACTCCCCCCCCTCACTCACACACAGAGCGATCACTCCCCCCCCCTCACTCACACACACAGAGCGATCACTCCCCCCCCCTCACTCACACACAGAGCGATCACTCCCCCCCTCACTCACACACACACACAGAGCGATCACTCCCCCCCCTCACTCACACACAGAGCGATCACTCCCCCCCCCTCACTCACACACAGAGCGATCACTCCCCCCCCCTCACTCACTCACACAGAGCGATCACTCCCCCCCTCACTCACACACACAGAGCGATCACTCCCCCCCCTCACTCACACACAGAGCGATCACTCCCCCCCTCACTCACACACACAGAGCGATCACTCCCCCCCCTCACTCACACACACAGAGCGATCACTCCCCCCCCTCACTCACACACAGAGCGATCACTCCCCCCCTCACTCACACACAGAGCGATCACTCCCCCCCCTCACTCACACACAGAGCGATCACTCCCCCCCCTCACTCACACACAGAGCGATCACTCCCCCCCCTCACTCACACACACAGAGCGATCACTCCCCCCCCTCACTCACACACAGAGCGATCACTCCCCCCCCTCACTCACACACACACAGAGCGATCACTCCCCCCCGTCACTCACACACACAGAGCGATCACTCCCCCCCTCACTCACACACACAGAGCGATCACTCCCCCCCCTCACTCACACACAGAGCGATCACTCCCCCCCCCCTCACTCACACACACAGAGCGATCACTCCCCCCCCTCACTCACACACACAGAGCGATCACTCCCCCCCCCTCACTCACACACACACAGAGCGATCACTCCCCCCTCACTCACACACACAGAGCGATCACTCCCCCCTCACTCACTCACACACACAGAGCGATCACTCCCCCCCCTCACTCACACACACAGAGCGATCACTCTCCCTCACTCACACACACAGAGCGATCACTCCCCCCCCTCACTCACACACAGAGCGATCACTCCCCCCCTCACTCACACACACAGAGCGATCACTCCCCCCCCTCACTCACACACACAGAGCGATCACTCCCCCCCTCACTCACACACACAGAGCGATCACTCCCCCCCCCTCACTCACACACACAGAGCGATCACTCCCCCCCCTCACTCACACACACAGAGCGATCACTCCCCCCCCCTCACTCACACACACAGAGCGATCACTCCCCCCCCCCTCACTCACACACACAGAGCGATCACTCCCCCCCCCTCACTCACACACACAGAGCGATCACTCCCCCCCCCTCACTCACACACACAGAGCGATCACTCCCCCCCTCACTCACACACACAGAGCGATCACTCCCCCCCCCTCACACACACACACAGAGCGATCACTCCCCCCCCTCACACACACACACAGAGCGATCACTCCCCCCCTCACTCACACACAGAGCGATCACTCCCCCCCTCACTCACACACACAGAGCGATCACTCCCCCCCCCTCACTCACACACATAGAGCGATCACTCCCCCCCCTCACACACACACACAGAGCGATCACTCCCCCCCCTCACTCACACACACACAGAGCGATCACTCCCCCCCTCACTCACACACACAGAGCGATCACTCCCCCCCCCTCACTCACACACACAGAGCGATCACTCCCCCCCTCACACACACAGAGCGATCACTCCCCCCCCTCACTCACACACAGAGCGATCACTCCCCCCCCTCACTCACACAGAGCGATCACTCCCCCCCCTCACTCACACACACAGAGCGATCACTCCCCCCCCTCACTCACACACACAGAGCGATCACTCCCCCCGCCTCACTCACACACACAGAGCGATCACTCCCCCCCCTCACTCACTCACACAGAGCGATCACTCCCCCCTCACTCAACACACAGAGCGATCACTCCCCCCCCTCACTCACACACAGAGCGATCACTCCCCCCCCTCACTCACACACACAGAGCGATCACTCCCCCCCGTCACTCACACACACAGAGCGATCACTCCCCCCCCTCACTCACACACACAGAGCGATCACTCCCCCCCCTTCACTCACACACACAGAGCGATCACTCCCCCCCCTCACTCACACACACAGAGCGATCACTCCCCCCCCTCACTCACACACACAGAGCGATCACTCCCCCCCTCACTCACACACACAGAGCGATCACTTCCCCCCCTCACTCACACACAGAGCGATCACTCCCCCCCCCTCACTCACACACAGAGCGATCACCCCCCCCCCTCACTCACACACACAGAGCGATCACTTCCCCCCCCACTCACACACACAGAGCGATCACTCCCCCCTCACTCACACACACAGAGCGATCACTCCCCCCCCCTCACACACACAGAGCGATCACTCCCCCCCCTCACTCACACACACAGAGCGATCACTCCCCCCCTCACTCACACACACAGAGCGATCACTCCCCCCCCTCACTCACACACACAGAGCGATCACTCCCCCCCCTCACTCACACACACAGAGCGATCACTCCCCCCCCCTCACTCACACACACAGAGCGATCACTCCCCCCTCACTCACACACACAGAGCGATCACTCCCCCCCCCCTCACTCACACACACAGAGCGATCACTCCCCCCCCTCACTCACACACACAGAGCGATCACTCCCCCCCTCACACACACACACAGAGCGATCACTCCCCCCTCACACACACACACAGAGCGATCACTCCCCCCCTCACTCACACACACAGAGCGATCACTCCCCCCCCTCACTCACACACACAGAGCGATCACTCCCCCCCCTCACTCACACACACAGAGCGATCATCCTCCTCACACACACAGAGCGATCACTCTCCCCCTCACTCACACACAGAGCGATCACTCCCCCCCCCCTCACTCACACACACAGGCGATCATCCCCCCTCCTCACACACACAGAGCGATCACTCCCCCCTCACACCACACACACAGAGCGATCACTCCCCCCCCCCCTCACTCACACACACAGAGCGATCACTCCCCCCCCTCACTCACACACACAGAGCGATCACTCCCCCCCCTCACTCACACACACAGAGCGATCACTCCCCCCCCTCACTCACACACACAGAGCGATCACTCCCCCCCCCTCACTCACACACACAGAGCGATCACTCCCCCCCCTCACTCACACTCACACACACAGAGCGATCACTCCCCCCCCCTCACTCACACACACAGAGCGATCACTCCCCCCCCCCTCACTCACACACACAGAGCGATCACTCCCCCCCCTCACTCACACACACACAGAGCGATCACTCCCCCCCCCTCACTCCACACACAGAGCGATCACTCCCCCCTCACTCACTCACACACAGAGCGATCACTCCCCCCCCTCACTCACACACACAGAGCGATCACTCCCCCCCCTCACTCACACACACAGAGCGATCACTCCCCCCTCACTCACTCACACACAGAGTGATCACTCCCCCCCCCTCACTCACACACACAGAGCGATCACTCCCCCCCTCACTCACACACACACAGAGCGATCACTCCCCCCCCCGTCACTCATACACACAGAGCGATCACTCCCCCCCCCTCACTCACACACACAGAGCGATCACTCCCCCCCCGTCACTCACACACACAGAGCGATCACTCCCCCCCCCTCACTCACACACACAGAGCGATCACTCCCCCCTCACTCACACACAGAGCGATCACTCCCCCCTCACTCACTCACACACAGAGCGTCACTCCCCCCCCCTCACTCACACACAGAGCGATCACTCCCCCCCCCTCACTCACACACACAGAGCGATCACTCCCCCCTCACTCACACACACAGAGCGATCACTCCCCCTCACTCACTCACACACACAACCCAATACAAGTAAAACTCTCACCTCCTTGTGCTCTTCCTTTGACTCTTTCTTCTCCTCCGCAGTCACCACTTCAAATTCGGAGGATGAACCCTTGAACATTAAATATCTATATTTATAAGGCACTCAAACATTGGAGCATCTTAGAAGTGTCTCTCACAATTGAACGAATTGCGATCGCTGTTCTGTGGACAGCCGGCCGCCGTTCCGTTCCGCAGCAACAGCAACGATCGAGCTTTAATCTGATTTTTTTTTTTTTTCATCCCCCTCATGTTGGGTGCAGGGGGAACTTGGCAGGACGTCGGGAGAACACCCCGTCCGTCTCCAAATCGTGTCGCAGGACCTTTAACATCCACTTGGATCAGACAGACAGTTTAACGTCTCATCTGAAGGTAGGAACCTTATCCTGTCGCCCTCAACGTCAGGAGGTCCCGAGGGGTTCCAATCAAACGACAGCCACACACACACACACACACACAGTGGTTAGCGTCTGATCTCCCATCAGCTGGCCAACTGTTTTTATTCTGCCGATTGCAAAAAAAAACAGGCCTCCTCACGATCGTACGTTTGGATCCGACAGCAGATGTGACTGGACTGGTAACCTAGAGATTGCGAGTTCAAATCCCACCATTCAGTTTGAGAATTTGATTTCGGTTTGTGTGAAAAGTTGGCCACGAAGCTGTCGGATTGTGTGGGTATAAAAAAAAAACCCAACTGGTTCATTAATGTCCCTTTAGGGAAGGAAACCTGCCGTCCTTACCCGGTCTGGGCCTATACGTGACTCCAGTCCCACACACCCAACGTGGTTGACTCTTAACTGCCCTCTGAAGTGGCCGAGAAAGACACTCAAGTCAAGGCAACTAGGAATGGGCAATAAATGCCGGCCTTGCCAGTAACGCCCACATCCAGAGAATGAATAATAGAATAAATTAAGTAGTAATTTAGTATCGTTGTCTGGTCAAATCTAGGGGGCCCTAAAACCAAACCTTTTCCCGCAAATCTAACACTGCTCCCGTCGTACATCAATTGCTTCATGAGGAGACTTTTTTCTCCATCTGGGAGTCCAAGCCCAAGCCCAAGCCCAAGCCCACACCCAGGCCCACACCCACAGCCCAAGCTAAGGCCCAGGCCCAAAGCCCAGGCCCAAAGCCCAGGCCCAAAGCCCAGGCCCAAAGCCCAGGCCCAAAGCCCAGGCCCAAAGCCCAGGCCCAAAGCCCAGGCCCAAAGCCCAGGCCCGCATCCTGTCACTTTGTGGAGTGCTGCATTCCAAAGAGCGGCTCTCCACTAAAACATTGGTTGGGATTGTGGCCCTCCCGACAAAAGCGAGCGACGTGTCTGGATGGGTAGGCTCAGTGGGGCTGGAGCCCAAGTTTATGCAGCCTGGCCTCATAACTTAACCCTTTAAGGCCCTGGTAACTTTCTGGTGAATGAAAGGAGACATCAAGATCTCCAATATCCAAACCAGAATCATTAGAGATTTATTTCTCTTCCAGAACAGACTCAGAGTGAAGGGCCATGGCCTGAAAGAGTAGGAGAGGCAATAAGGTGATCAAGAAGTAGAGGTTAGATAACACCAAGCTCGGGCTTTCAAAACCTGTGTTTTGTCAGAGGGAAGGAGTTCCACGGTCTGGAGGTCCTGGGAAAGAATAAGGTAGAGTGGGATTCGGTGCGACGAGTGAGGAGGCAGGGGGAGGAGACAGGTCGGAGCACTGGGAGCTCGGGAAGGAGTTCAGAGGATCAACACCCAGAGCGTCAGACAACAAAGACCAGAGGAAACGTAACCTGCGCGGGTTCAATACTCACACTGGGCGAGGGCTTCTCTTCGGCCTTGGACTCAGAGTTCTGTTTTCCAGCCTTGTCCAAGTCGCAGTGGGACGGCTGCGCGGAAGCTGGAACAGAGTCTACATCAACCACAGGTTGCGTTAGCGTGGGAGGCAGGGCCCACCAGCTCTATCAAACACTTTTAGAGAATGTTCGACATAAAATTATCCTGCATGTAAAGTTTAAGAAAAAAAGCAGCAAAATACTGCGAATGCTGAAAATCCTAAACAAGGACAGAAAATGCTGGAAACGCTCAGCCAGTGAGGCAGCGTCTGCGGGGAGAGAAACAGAGTTAAAGTTTCGTCAGTTCTGACGAAAGGTCTTCGATCTGAAATGTTAACTCTGTTTCTTTCTCCACAGATGCTGCCTGACTTGCTGAGTATTTCCAGCATTTTCTGTTTGTAAAGTATCCTGGATGTATGTAAATTATTTTGTATGAAAGTTATTCTGTATATAAATTATGTTGTATTTACAAGAACTATTTTGTATGTAAATTATAGAGATGTATTATTACATTAATTTCTGGGATGAGAGGATTGTCCTATGAGGAGAGATTGAGTGGAACAGGCCTGTACTCTCTGGAGTTTAGAAGAATGAGAGGTGATCTCATTGAAACATATAAGATTCTGAGGGGGCCTCGACAGGGTAGATGCTGAGAGATTGTTTCCCCTGGCTGGAGAGTCTAGAACTAGGGGGCGTAGTCGCAGGATAAGGGGTCGGCCATTTAAGGCTGAGATGAGGAGGAATTTCTTCACTCAGAGGGTGGTGAATCTTTTGAATTCTCTACCCCAGAGGGCTGTGGATGCCGAGTCGCTGAATATATTCAAGGCTGAGATCGATAGATTTTTGGACACTAGGGGAATCAAGGGATATGGGGATCGGGCGGGAAAGTGGAGTTGAGGTCGAAGATCGGCCATAATCTGATTGAATGGTGGAGCAGGCTCGAGGGGCCGAATGGCCTACTCCTGCTCTTATTTATGTTCTTATCCTGTATGTTTATTATCCTGTACATTTATTATCCTGTACATTATCCTGTATATTATGTTTATTATCCTGTATGTTTATTATTCTATATTATCCTATGTGTATATTATTCTATATATTATCCTATGTGTATATTATCCTGTATGTTTATTATTCTATATCATATGTGTATATTATCCTGTATGTTTATTATTCTATATGTCACCCCGCAGGTATATCATTCTATATGTTATCCTGTATGTGTATCATTCTATATGTTATCCTGTATGTGTATCATTCCATATATTATCCTGTATATGTATCATTCTATGTGTTATCCTGTATGTATATAATTCTATGTGTTATCATGTACGTTGATTATTCTATGTTATCCTGTATGTTGATTATTCTATATATTACCCTGTATATTTATTATTCTATATATTACCCTGTATGTTGATTATTCTATATGTTATCCTGTATGTTTATTATTCTATATATTATCCTGTATATTTATTATTCTATATATTACCCTGTATATTTATTATTCTATATATTACCCTGTATGTTGATTATTCTATATGTTATCCTGTATATTTATTATTCTATATATTACCCTGTATATTTATTATTCTATATATTACCCTGTATATTTATTATTCTATATATTACCCTGTATGTTTATTATTCTATATATTACCCTGTATATTTATTATTCTATATATTACCCTGTATATTTATTATTCTATATATTACCCTGTATATTTATTATTCTATATATTACCCTGTATATTTATTATTCTATATATTACCCTGTATATTTATTATTCTATATATTACCCTGTATATTTATTATTCTATATATTATCCTGTATATTTATTATTCTATATATTATCCTGTATGTTGATTATTCTATATATTACCCTGTATATTTATTATTCTATATATTACCCTGTATATTTATTATTCTATATATTACCCTGTATATTTATTATTCTATATATTATCCTGTATATTTATTATTCTATATATTATCCTGTATATTTATTATTCTATATATTATCCTGTATATTTATTATTCTATATATTATCCTGTATGTTGATTATTCTATATATTACCCTGTATATTGATTATTCTATATATTATCCTGTATATTTATTATTCTATATATTATCCTGTATATTGATTATTCTATATATTACCCTGTATGTTTATTATTCTATATATTATCCTGTATATTTATTATTCTATATATTATCCTGTATATTTATTATTCTATATATTATCCTGTATGTTGATTATTCTATATATTATCCTGTATGTTGATTATTCTATATATTATCCTGTATATTTATTATTCTATATATTATCCTGTATATTGATTATTCTATATATTATCCTGTATGTTGATTATTCTATATATTATCCTGTATGTTGATTATTCTATATATTACCCTGTATATTTATTATTCTATATATTACCCTGTATATTTATTATTCTATATATTATCCTGTATATTTATTATTCTATATATTACCCTGTATGTTGATTATTCTATATATTACCCTGTATATTTATTATTCTATATATTACCCTGTATATTTATTATTCTATATATTACCCTGTATATTTATTATTCTATATATTACCCTGTATATTTATTATTCTATATATTATCCTGTATGTTGATTATTCTATATATTACCCTGTATATTTATTATTCTATATATTACCCTGTATATTTATTATTCTATATATTATCCTGTATGTTGATTATTCTATATATTACCCTGTATATTTATTATTCTATATATTATCCTGTATGTTGATTATTCTATATATTATCCTGTATGTTGATTATTCTATATATTATCCTGTATATTTATTATTCTATATATTACCCTGTATATTTATTATTCTATATATTATCCTGTATATTTATTATTCTATATATTACCCTGTATATTGATTATTCTATATATTATCCTGTATGTTGATTATTTTGCCCATTCCCCTCCCCGCAGTGTGACAGGTATCATTCTCCCAACCAATAGAAGAGACAGGAGAGGAGCTCACTCTGGGAGAACGACGGGCTCCTTCAGGACCAAACATTCATTCAAATCAACGGGTCAGTGCCTCCAATAAAATCCAGGGCAAAGTAATTGCGTGCGAATATATTAGCATAATCTCTCGTCTTTAAATGGTGGCGGGGGGATGCAGATTACGGCAAGTAAAAAAAAAAAAGAGCAATCGTTAAAACCTCGGGTCACAACATATTTCGTAAATCCAGCATCCGAATCACAGGAGGACAAGGACCGACACACGTATCCCGAGGAAATGACGTACAATCCCACTGTATTTGGAAAGGAGTTGCCTTTCACACGGTGGGGAATGCGGCCCTTTGACACATACCTTGTACATCACTGGTCAGTGCTGGGTCTTTCATCTCCTGAGGTACCAGACTTATTGTGGAATTCAGAACTTCCTTGCGGACTAGCTCTTCAACCTTCTGTCGGAGTTTCGAGGCTTCAGTCTGTGACTCCTCCAGCAGGTTACCTTGTACAGATAATCATGACACAAAAATCAAGTCCAGCTACAAGAGTTTAAAGCAGGAGAGCACAATGAGATAGGAAAAGCCATTCGGCCCATCAACCACATTCCTTCCACAGCACGTGTACACTCTACCCTATCATAGACTCTACCCCACCCATTTAATCTCCTTTCACAGCCCATGTACATTCTGCACACACTTACATAGAATGTACAGCACAGAAACAGGCCATTCGGCCCAACTGGTCCATGCTGGTGTTTATGCTCCACACGAGCCTCCTCCCTCCCTACTTCATCTCACCCTATCATCATATCCTTCTATTCCGTTCTCCCTCATGTGTTTATCTAGCTTCCCTTTAAATGAATCTATACTATTCACCTCAACTACTCCTTGCGGTAGCGAGTTCCACATTCTCACCACTCTCTGGGTAAAGAAGTTTCTCCTGAATTCCCGATTGGATTTATGAGTTAATTTATTAGGGAATGTTACTGCGCTGCAACTTTAGCAGCGCAACGAGGCGACACGAGCACTCCCACCACGTCCAATCGGACCTCCGCTGGCCGGCCGACCGACCGCACGCCTGGCTGACGAGGGGGCGGGGTCTTCAAACCGCCATCATCAGACCCCGTGACGCCATGGTTAGTTGGCGGAGAAACAAAATTCAGAAGTTACATTTTGAGAGTTAGCGGTGTTCGGGTCGCAGTCTGGCTGGTGTAATAATCGAGGGATCAATGCCGTGGAATTGACCTTCCATTAAAATCAGCCCCTCAAGTGGATCAGGCCATTGAAAAGCTAATGGGATACTGGGCCTTGGAGCCATAAGGTGTAGAACCTCCCAATCCCATGACCTCCACCAACCGGAAGGACAAGGGCAGCAGGCGCTTGGGAACACCACCACCTCCAAGTCACACACCATCCCGACTTGGGAAATATATCGCCGTTCCTTCATCGTCGCTGGGTCAAAATCCTGGAACTCCCTTCCTAACAGCACTGTGGGAGAACCTTCACCACACGGACTGCAGCGGTTCAAGAAGGCGGCTCACCGCCACCTTCTCAAGGGGCAATTAGGGATGGTCAATAAATGCCGGCCTCGCCAGCGACGCCCACATCCCGAGAATGAATTATAAAAAAGAGTTGAGAATAATGAATCAATAAGACCAATGTTTGAGTACTGTTGGGCTCCATGTTATAGGGAGGATGTTGATGCTCGAGAGGGAACAGCACAGATTTACTAGAATCCTGCCTGGTATGATGAAACACAAATATGAAGACTTGAAAAACTGAAACTGTCTTCAACAGAAAAGGGGAGATTAAGGGGTGATTTGTTAGAGGTGTTTAATATTACGACGAGAGCAGGAGAAACATTTTTTGCACAGAGGGTCGGGAGGCTGCGGAATGCACTACCAGGCTCAGGTGACTGAAGCGGAGACCATGTCAACATTTAAGACCAGATTAGATGGGAGATCGAAGGAAAGGGGGAAATAAAGGGATAGGGGAACAGGGCAGGCCACATGCGATTAGGACTACTGCTCCTGTGGAGGATAACATGAACTTGATGGCTGGTTTGTGTTGTAATTTCTATTCAACAATACGCTCTATATAAACGACACTCATGTCATAGATGCAGTAATTAGAACCATGTCCTCCTTCCAATATCATTTTTAAAACTGCTTTGCATTAGTTCACCATCCCGTCAGCTTCCCCAATCAATGGCGTAGGGCAGGGTTCTTTTTTTTCCAGTGTTCAGATACGAGCTTGCCCAAACCAAACAAAAACTACTTCAAAAACAGAACTTCTTCAACATCATTAATCTAACAATTCAAATAAAGCAAATAAAACACAGTCATGTCGGACAAAATCTCTAAAACACCAAGTCCTAGTGCTGGTTATGTGTCGCTAGTCTATCAATAACTTGGCTAGACTGTCGGGGGTGCTGTCTTTTCGGATCAGACGTTAAATCGAGGCCCCGTCTGCCCTCTCAGGTAGACGCAAAAGATCCCATGGGCACTATTTCGAAGACGAGCGGGAGGGGGAGTCCTCCCCGGTGTCCGGGCCAATATTTATCCCTCAACCAACATCATCAAAAACAGATCATCTGGACATTATCACAGTGCTGTTTGTGGGAGCTTGCTGTGCACAAATTGGCTGCTGCGTTTCCCTACAGCAGTGACTACACTTGAACAAGTACCTCGTTGGTCGTAAGACGCTTTGGGACAACCTGGGGTGGTGAAAGGCGCTGTGTGAATGCAAGTTCGTTCGTTCTTTACCATTCACTTCAACAGGACGATGAACATTTAGAAGCACCGGCCCAATTAATGGGTTTTGACCGGTCGAACCGTGGGACAGACCAGCTCTGGAGGAACCTCCCCTGTTTCAGTGCTTCTTTCAGGTGATGATTTATGGCACGATCGTTCGAGAGAAAAAAAATCCTAGGAGTTTCAGGGGGGGGCGATGGGTGTTCGGACAAACTTTTTTAAAATCAATCATGTCTGGGCCCTGGCAGTACTAGCAGGCTATTCAACTGCAGAGGCAGCGTCCTGCCCCTCACTGCCTGCACCCGGACAGCAAGTGTCGCTGGAGCTGGATCACTCAGGGGAAAAGCTGGTCCAAATCAAGAGGCAACTGTGGGTCTCGATGTCACTAAGTTGTGACAAATTATCACGAGAACCGGTTCAATTATCCAGAGTTTTGTTACCTAAGCTTTTCAAGCCTTTCATGCGTTCCTTCAAGACTCTGTTCTCTGCCACTAGTTGCTGATACGATGCCTGCTTTGGCTCGAGGTCACTCCCGACATCCCTCCTCAGTAAAGTGCCTTCACTCCCACCAGGGTCGTAGATCCGATATGGAGCTCTTCCTTCCATTGTTACTCTGTGTTCTTCATTTACTGAGTGCCTCCCGCATCACTGTAATCAAAAGGAAAAGGAACCAGTCAGCTCTCAGCTTTAGCAACTAGTCAGGGTGCAAAAAAAGCTCATCATTTAATAGGTTGTCCTTCTCTCAGTTCTGGCTTCGAAACCACCTCACCAACCCTGCTGTCTGACACTGTACCCCATCCAACTCCCCACCCTCACACACACTGTACCCCATCCAACTCCCCACCCTCTCACACAGACACTGTACCCCATCCAACTCCCCACCCTCACACACACTGTACCCCATCCAACTCCCCACCCTCACACACACTGTACCCCATCCAACTCCCCACCCTCACACACACACACTGTACCCCATCCAACTCCCCACTCTCTCACACACACACTGTACCCCATCCAACTCCCCACCCTCTCACACACACACTGTACCCCATCCAACTCCCCACTCTCTCACACACACACTGTACCCCATCCAACTCCCCACCCTCACACACACACTGTACCCCATCCAACTCCCCACCCTCTCACACACACACTGTACCCCATCCAACTCCCCACCCTCTCACACAGACACTGTAACCCATCCAACTCCCCACCCTCTCACACACACACTGTACCCCATCCAACTCCCCACCCTCTCACACGGACACTGTACCCCATCCAACTCCCCACCCTCTCACACACACACACTGTACCCCATCCAACTCCCCACCCTCTCACACGGACATCAAAACCACCCTCCGCAACCCAGCGAGCTGAACAGGAACATCGCAGGTTCCCGCCCCGATCTATGTCCAGGCAGCTGAATCCTGTCAGAGACAGTCGGGATTCTATGAATCACCCCCAGTGCCCCTGGGCTATGGGGAAGGAGGGGGGGGGGGAAAAAAAAGCAGCCACCAAATCAGAAAACAAAAAAAATCCAATTATGTTTTAACGGTTATGCTACTGTGACTGTCCCATTTTCTGTAGAGACGATGTTTCCACTTGTGGGGAAGTCCAAAACTAGGGGGCCATAAATATAAGATAGTCACTAATAAATCCAATCGGGAATTTAGGAGAAACTTCTTTACCCAGAGAGTGGTGAGAATGTGGAACTCGCTCCCACAAGGAGTGGTTGAGGCGAATGGCATAGATACATTTAAGGGGAAACTAGGTAAGTACATGAGGGGGAGAGGAATAGAAGGAGACGTTGATAGGGTGAGATGAAGAGGAGTGGGAGGAGGCTCGTGCGGAGCATAAACACCAGAACACACCTTTTGGGCCGAATGGCCTGTTTTTATGCTGTAAATACTGTGTAATAACACATATTTAGAAGGTGGTTTTGAAATGTATTTTTTCCCTAATGCAACACAGATAGACCCAACTTCATGATGATACCTGGGCTGTTAGTAACTGGCATCAAAACAAAGGACTCTGCTTCTCCAGAGCCAGGCTATGATCCTAGTCCTTTTGCATTTGTCAAGGTCCTTTGTAAGTGTCAGCTGTGGCTCAGTGGGTAGCACCCTCACCTCTGAGTCAGAAGGTCCAGAGACTAGAGCACAAAATCTAGGCGGACGTTCCCAGTGCAGCTACTGAGGGATTATATACTCACTCGCTCACTCACTCACTCACGCCCCTCCAGTCTGAAGCTGACTCTTGGAAACATTAATCAATCGGAGAGCTGGCTGCTCTCGTAAGAGTTTCCCACACTCTGATTCCTCCGCCCCACCAGCCAGTAATTAACGTACCGCTGCACAAAAAAATGAGGTAATCTCACGCTCATTGAAACTCATGAGTCACCATCAGTGACACAGTCACCACCTACTGTACACGGGAGTCAAACACAAGGGAACCGCAGACAAGTCCCAGAACAAAGTCACGCAGGAGAACTGATGCCAACTGAGGGCTTAAACCCAAGTCTATAATCTTTCCACCCTGCAACTCCCAACATGTGTGTTTCTACTCCGCTCGAGCTACGTCTAGTCTTCAGCAGTTACGAAGCTAACACATCAGGATGCCAGTCTGTGTTACAATGTACCAGTCGCATTCCACTAATGAAATGGTCCCGATTCACATTCCCAACTACAGCCGATCCACACCACTTCAACTGACCTTATCTTCACAAGCTTCCATTCAGTGCGCTTATGGAGTCAGCCACGGGTCAGCGGTTAGCACTCTCGCCTCGGACTCTGAAGTCCCACTCCTGAGACTCGACCACAAAATTCAGGCTGACGCTCCCGGTGCAGTACTGAGGGAGCGCTTCACTGTCGGGGGTGCCGTCTCTCGGACGAGGCATCAAACCAAGTGTACGATAATCTCTTTAAATGACAGAATGCCTCAGGGAGCCTTAACATTGTTAACTGCTAGACAGAGCAAAGGCAATCAGCCTGTGTGCGGCAAGTTTTGGCTGATGCAAGAGCGCATGTAAAGTACCTTAATTAAATGGCAGATGACCTCAGGGAGCTCTAACCTCGTTCGAGCCATAGGGTAGGATATAAACAAATGGCCAACTAGAACAGAACACAGCAGTAGATTCGAACAAGATCTTGCTGAGCTGCTGACCAGAGACTCGGGCCAAGTAATATCCACCTTGATTCTATCAATTGTCGCTTAAATACTGTGTGTGTTATTGATTCTGCTACTGTTGCAAATAAACCCGTGTTATACCCGATCGGGACTGCCCAACCAAATCACTGAAAGTGGAACCTTAGGGCGGAGTACCCCCAAATCGGGAACCCTGATACGAGGCCCCCTGTCTGCCCTCTCAGGTGGATGTAAAAGATCCCACGGCCATTATTTCGAAGAAGAGCAGGGGGAGTTCTCCCCGGTGTCCTGGGGCCAATATTTATCCCTCAACCAACATCACTAAAAAAAGACAGATTATCTGGACATTATCACACTGCTGTTTGTGGGATCTTGCTGTGCACAAATTGCCTGCTGCATTTCCTGCATTACAGCAGCGACTACACTTCAAAAGTATCTCATTGGCTGTAAAGCACTCTGGGACATCCGGAGGTCATGAAAGTCGCTATAGAAATGAAAGTCTGTCTTTCATTGAAACGGAGCCAACCTTTGTCTCGTCTGTTTTATCAATGGTCATTGCACATCTGAACGTCCCACTCCCACTCCCACTCCCACTCCCACTCCCACTCCCACTCCCACTCCCACTCCCACTCCCACTCCCACTCCCACTCCCACTCCCAGCGTCCTCACCGTGTACGATCGAGTCTCACTGCACCGTGTCCTACTCTTATTGCCCCAGGATCCTGTAACCTCCTTCAGTCTGCCCATCATCCTACAACCCACCGGCCTTTAAAGCTTCCCACTGAGTACTGATTTTATCTCATCATCCCTCCTACTCTACTCAGGCTCTCTGGGCCTTGGCCTTGGGCCCCTGCAGCTGGGCTTCTCAATGTGAAAACAAAACTGCTGCACTGACTGCTTGTAACACGAGTCCATTGCATCAGTCTCCTCCACCAGGGGCCTTCTGAAAAACAATCCCATCGCAATCCACCGTTGCAACCCCTCCATTTTGCCACGCAGGAGTGATCCTCGCTCCAGGAGCAGGGAGCAGATCCCTGTGTAATGTACAGTGAAGAGGATCAGTAATTCTGGTGCGGCGAATGGAATCCATTTGTTAAACACTACCATTTCATTCAAACCGCAACCGATGTTTTTTTGACCTGAAATTTACGTTCTGCTCTTCCACTTACCGAGCATGCAGGGACTGGGCCGCAGAGAGCAAAGCCGACCGCCCTTATGGTCTACATTCTCTCGCACCCCTCGAGATGCTATTTTAACACTACGCAAGACAACTGGCAACACCCAGTGCCACAGTAGTCTGTCGAAATGTACAGCTGCAGTTTAAGATGGACCTTGGCACGACCTTCAGCACCTCCCACGCAGAGCCTGGAAAACCCCCCAAATGCACAGCTCGAGAACGAACACTGTGATCTGCACCGGGGGGGAACCGAGCCTGGAATAGATAACATGCCCAAACGTTCGTGGAGGGTCAGGAATTCAAAGAAAGAGGAGGGGGAAAAAAAAAATCATCTTCCTGGTCTTGGTTTCCCAAAATAAAACAGAGAGAGAGAGAGACGGAGACGGAGAGAGAGAGAGAGAGAGAGAAAGAGAGAGAGAAAGAGAGAGAGAGAAAGAGAGACACAAAGACAGACAGAGAGAGAGAGACAGAGAGAGAGAGACAGAGAGAGAGAGACAGATGTGAAATTCCAGCCCAGCCTGTTCAACAAGTATGTTTATACCGTGCCACCATCTGTAACGGGAGTGACTGGGCAAATGCAGCCAGTCTCCAGACTCCAGGACACTTCCTGTTTACCTCACACCATTGCCACCAATTCTGGGACTACCATGGTGTCACCATGAGCCAATTGGGGGGGGGGGGGGGGGAAGGGCTGCCAAAAGGGGGGAGGTGTCACCGCCAGTAATTTTGGGTGGAACCTCGAAAGCAGTAACAGAGCTAGGGTTGCAGTCCTGAATTTCCAACCCATGGAGCCCTGCCCAAGGAGCAGAGTCGGGCTAAATTAAACCAACTGTCTCCAATTGCTCGTCTGAACAGTACAGTTGCCATACACAAAAGGCATTTAAACCAACTCTGCATATAAGCAAGCCGATTAGTTAGGCCTGATTTACAGATCCCTGTACACAGACGCAGGCTGGAGCTCTCTCTGCTCTGCCACAACAACTTGCCTCAGGCCCGATCTCAGGAGAGGATCCCACTGCTCACACCCAGCCATCTATGAGCAAGAAAGAAAGGACTTGCATTTATATAGCGCCTTTCACGACCTCAGGACGTATCAAAGCGCTTTCCAGCCAATGAAATACTTTTGAAGTGTGGTCACTGTTGTAATGCAGGAAACAGGGCAGCCAATTTGCGCACAGCAAGATCCCACAAACAACAATGAGATAATAACCAAATAATCTGTTTTGGTGACGTTGGCTGAGGGGTAAGTATTGGCCACGGTTCCCCTGCTCTCCTTCGAAAGAGTGGCCGTGGGATCTTTTACGCCCACCTGAGGGGCAGACGGGGGGCCTCGGTTTAACGTCTCATCCGAAAAAACAGCACCTCCGCCAGTGCAGCACTCCCTCAGTACTGCGCTTGGAGTGTCAGCCTGGATTATGCGCTCGAGTCTCTGGAGTGGGGCTTGAAACCCGCGACCTCCTGACTCAGAGGCGAGAGTGCTACCCACTGAGCCACACTGACACCAGGTTATTTATCAGTGGTACCCTTCTGCCAGGAGAGGGCACTGGTCCGGGTGGTCATGTGCTTTGCCCTATGCCACCATATTCCAGCCTACGCAAAGGAAGAATTAAAAAGAGACTGCAGGTCTTTCTTTCTTTTGTCTCTCCAAACTAGATCGAGGGACAGGAAACTTAAACAACAATTTGCATTTATATAGCGCCGTTAACGTAGTAAAACGTCCCAAGGCGCTTCACAGGAGCGACTATCAAACAGAATTTGGCACCAAGCCAAGTACGGTGATATTAGGACAGGTGACCAAAAGGTTGGTCAAAGAGGTAGGTTTTAAGGAGCGTCTTAAAGGAGGAGAGAGAGGTAGAGAGGTGGAGAGGTTAAGAGGGCAATTTGGAAACTTGAACCAATCCACATCCACCGGTCACTGAAGGCTTCCCTTTACATGTCAATGCTTTCGTATCGGTGTGAATGTGTCATTTAGAGACGTTCCCTTGGGGGGTTCGGAGTTAGCAGCCTGCAAGAGGCTGACTTGTTACATGCAAAACAGTTTCAAATCCTCTCTCGTTCAACACTGGATTTTAATTATCCCTAAACAAGCTCATAACGAGAACTTTAACGTGGGTGGGCTTTTTGCAAGATAATTACAGGTTGGGGCTTTCGACAAGGTCACAAGATAATTAGAGGTTGGGGCTTTTGACAAGGTAATTACAGGTTGGGGAGGCCATTCAGCCCATCTTCATCCTTCCATCCAGAATGGCCCAAGGTCCCAAACCATCGCAGCATTCAATTGGTTCTTAAAATTAGTCTATCCCACTACTCTATCCGGGAGTCCATTCCACGTCTCGATCACTGTGTGCGAATTTTTAAAAATTTGAATCCTAAATTTGCCTTTCACTTGTTTCGACCCGTGAGCCCCTTGATCTTGTGGTTCTTCTCTGCACTTGCCTCCAGGGTTCCAATGTCTCCCTTGTGTCTTGATTAGAATTACTCACAGGGTTGCCAACTAACTCTAATTGGACGTTATTCCTGGAGGTTTCGTCACATGGCCTCCCTCCCACACAGTCCGACTAATAAACAGAAGCGTTCAAAGGGAATGAAAAAAAAAACACACCATGTTTTTCTTAATGATTGTTCTTCCAGGTATGGAGCGTCTGGGAGATTTATCGTTAATTCCTGGAGACTCCAGGACAATCCTGGAGGGTTGCCGACCCCTCGTACTCCGGGCGCGGTCTCACCAAGACCACGCACAGTTTGGTCGTGGCTCCCTCTGACTTGCACGGGCGAGGTCGCGTCACGGGCGAGGTCGGCCACGGGCGATAGCTGCTTTGTTCTGCTGACAAGATCCCTGGACTCTTACCAAAACAGTGGTTTAACCCTTTCACTTGTACCCGTCGCGGGCATTTGTCCCGCTTAAATGGATGGCAGTGGTTATATCAGTTGGCTTTTTAATGTATCGCACTGAGCCGCACAGATCAAGAGGTGCCCGGGTTCAATTCCCGGATTGCGCGGAGTTAGCCTGTCGCACCTGGGCGTGGTTGTAGGGTACTGCGATCGGGCACCGTCCCTGGGCTAGGACGGGAACATTTTCAGGAATAGCAGCCAGGGTCCCTGACCCCGATCGCTGCCTTCTGACCCCCCTGCAGGTTATGGCCATGTGCACCTGCACGCACGTCGAAAAAAGGAAAGGTATGAGGGCCGGCTACGATGCCCCCACAGTCAAACAACCTGCCAACGCGCACTCTCCAAGAAGGAGCAAGATAGCAATGGGGCCCATATCCCCAATAAGAGCCATCGCCTTCAAGAAAGGGGCAGGGAACATAGGAAGGAGAGCATAAAAGGGTAGGGGTTCCAGAATCAAAGGATGAAGTAGAGGAATGTACAAGATTAAGACATAACTGATGTAGTTTCGGCTTTTGTTATTGGACTCAATTCACATTTACACTGTCTGAATTCTAATTCCACTGGCGGGAGGGTCAGTAACCAGGGGGCACAGATCTAAGGTAATTTACAAAAGAACCGGGGAGGGGGGGAGATGAGGAGAATTTTTTTTACGCAGCGAGTGGTTATGATCTGGAATGCGCTGCCTGAAAGGGAGGTGGAAGCAGATTCAATAGTAACTTTCAAAAGGGAATTAGATAAATACGTGAAAAGGAAAAATCTGCAGGGCTATGGGGGAGGGGGGGGGGGAATGGGGCTAATTGGGCAGCTCTTTCAAAGAGGCGGCACAGTGGGCCGAATGGCCTCTTTCTGCGCTGTATGATTCTGTGAACTGCAATATTTGGCTCGAGTCTAGCTCTTGCCTAGTTGGAGGAACAGTACTTTACTCACCGTGTATCACCACCAAACCTCACCCACAGAGCAGGGACTTACGGTGCGTCCTTACCCAAGTCTTGTGACATCAGCCTGCAGAACGTTGCTACGCTTAGGACCAGGATGGTTTTTCTATGATTCTGTGCTCACGGGAGAACAGTCTGTGCGTAGAGTCCGCCCTCTCCCCTCCCTCCCTCCCTCCCTCCCTCCAGCTGACTGCAGGCCTGGTTGAACATTCTTGGATCAAGGCCACTTGTGAAACGAAACTAAAACTGATGCAGTAACACAGAGGTCACCCAAAGGCCCAATCCCAACTGTCAATTTAGTTTCCCTTCACCACACCCTCTCCAACGCCTGGGTGTTTTTCCTCATAACATAGTGACAAGGACTGTAAATAAACAAAGAACTCAGAAGGATCATAGAAAGGTTACAGCAAGGAAGGAGGCCATTCGGCCCGTCGAGTCCGCGCCAGCTCTACGCAAGAACAATCCAGCTAGTCCCGCTCCCCCGCCCTTTCCCCGTAGCCCTGGAAATTTTTTCCTTTCAAGTACTCATCCAGTTCCCTTTTGAAGGCCGTGATTGAACCTGCCTCCACCAGCCCCTCGGGCAGTGCATTCCAGATCCTAACCACTCGCTGTGTAAAAAAAAAAGTTTATCCTCCTGTCACCTTTGGTTCTTTTGCCAATCGCCTTAAATCTATGTCCTCTGGTCCTTGACCCTTCCGCCAATGGGAACAGATTCTCCCTGTCTGCTCTGTCTAGACCCTTCATGGTTTTGACTTGATTAACTCGCATTTATAAAGCGCCTTTTGGGATCTCAGGATGTCCCAAAGTGCTTTACAGCCAACTAAGTGCTTTCTGAAGTGTAGTCACTGTTGTAAAACACAGCAGCCAATTTGTACACAGCAAGATCCCACAAACAGCAATGTGATAACGACCAGATAATCTGTTTTAGTGATGCTGGTTGAGGGATGAATATTGGCCCCAGGACACCGAGAACTCCCCTTCTTCGAAATAGTGCCAGGGGGTCTTTTACATCCCCCCTGGGGCCCTCGGTTTAAAGCCTCATCTGAAAGACGGCACCTCCGACAGTGCAGCACTCCTGCAGTGCTGCCATTGGGAGCGCCGGCCGAGGTTACGCGCTCAAATCTCTGGAGCAGGACCTGAACCCACAACCTTCTGACTCAGAGGTGAGAGTGCGCTGCCCACTGAACCACGGCTGACTCGAGGGAAAACTGCAGAAACTTGGGCTCATCAGCCTGGAAAAGAGAGGTGTTGGAGAGGTGATTTTATAACAGGATGCAAGATTGTTAAGGGTATGGAAAAAGTAAACTGAAGAGTAACCAGAGGACATGGATTTAAGGTAATTGGCAAAAGAACCAGAGGGGAGATGAGGAGAATTTTTTTTTTTTTTAAAACGCAGCGAGTTGTTCTGATCTGGAATGCGCTGCCTGAAAGGGCGGTGGAAGCAGATTCAATAGTAACTTTCAAAAGGGAATTGGATAAATACTTGAAAAGGAAAAATTTGCAGGGCTGCGGGGAAAGAGCAGGACTAATTGGGTTGCTCTTTCAAAGAGCCGGCACAGGCACGACGGGCTGAACGGCCTCCTCTCCCGTGCCGTACGATTCTAATGACAACAGCAGACTAAACACACAAGCACAATCGTTTGTGTTTTACACCCAATGGGCTTGTTCTCAGTTCCAGCATTTCTTCTAGAGAGTTTTTAAATGATTAAGTTTCTAGAGAGAGAGAGAGAGAGAGAGCGAAAAAAAATGCAGAGCGAGTTTCTGAAACAAACCCTCACAGCTGTCCTTTCAGGACCGGTTAACCAAAGCAGCGCGGGAGGTAACGGGAAACATAACTAAAATTCACCCCAGTGTTCAGCAAAACAACCTCCGAGGTACTCTGATACGTCAGCCCTCGCCTTTTTAAAGAGATATCAAGGTGGCAGGATGGAAACTGAAGCTAATTTATTCTCCACCGACCCCCGCCCCCCCCCCCCCACACAAACCCCGTTCCAGTATTAATCACTGGACTGCCCCTTTAAAAATACTAGAAGCTGGCTGGCACGGGGGACTCTAAAATATTCTTCATCTGTTTGCCCAACGATGATATCCTGCTTAGATGGTGGAGCTCTGGTCTGAGCAGTCCCGATAAAGCAATGCCGACTGTGAGCTCTCATCTGAGTCTCGAGTCCCACTCCAGAGAACTGAGCCCATAATCTCGGCCGGCACTCCCAGTGCCAGTACTGAGGGAGTGCTGCGCTGTCGGAGGTGCCGTCTTTTGGATGAGACGTCAAACCGAGGCCTGGTCTGCCCCTCTCAGCTGGACGTAAAAGATCCCACAAGCCAACTATTTCAAAGAAGGGCAAGGGAGTTCTCCCCCGGTGTCCTGGTCAATATTTATCCCTCAACCAACATCACAAACAGGTTATCTGGTCATTATCACGTTGCAGTTTGTGGGATCTTGCTGTGCGTAAATTGGCTGCCGCGTTTCCTACATTACAACAGTGACTACCCTTCAAAAAGTGCTTCATTGGCTGTAAAGAGCTTTGGGACGTCCTGAGGTCGTGAAAGGCATCATAGAAATCTATTCTTTTTTAACCAACCTGCTTTGCATTGTGCAAGGAGCCTAGGATTGAGTAATCTGCACTCAGTTTATAAATGTGTCAGCTAGCAGGGTTCACAGTGTGCAACTTGAACTGAAACCAAGCCTCAACCCTCAGTGCAGAGCAGCATCTTCTAAAATGATTGGATTGGTGCTTGCATCACGAACCATTTGTCACGCTCACTTTCCGTGCGTTACTTGTACCCGATCACATTGCCAAAGGACTTCCTCCTCGTTTTCAAATCCCTCCACGGCCCCTCCCTATCTCTGTACCCTCCTCCAGCCCTACAACCCTCAGGAGATCTCTGTGTCCCTCCAACTCTGGCCTCTTACACATCCCCCACTTCCTTTGCTCCACCATTGGCGGCCGTGCCTTCAGCAGCCTGAGCACTGGAATTCCCTCCCTAAGCCTCTCCGCCTCTCTCTCCTCCTTTAAGGCGCTCCCTTAAAACCTTCCTCTTTGACCAAGTTTTTGGCCACCTGTCCTAATATCTCCTTAGGTGGTTCAGTATCAATTTTTTTGTCTGATTACGATGCCGTGGGACTTTTTAAACTGCGTCAACAATAACTTCCATTTATAAAGTGTCTTTAATGTAGAAAAATGTTCCAAAGCACTTCACAGGAGCATAATCAGATAAAATCTGACACCGAGCCACGGAAGGAGACATTAGGACAGGTGACCAAAAGCGTGGTCAAAGGTAGAATTTGAGGCGCATCTTAAAAGGAGAGAGAGGCGGAGAGGTTTAGGGAGGGAATTCCAGAGCCTAGGGCCCAGGCAGCTGAAGGCACGGCTGCCAATGGTGGAGCGATGAAAATCAGGGTTGTGCAAGAGGCCAGAATTGGAGGAGCGCAGAGATCTTGGAGGGTTGTAGGGCTGGAGGTGGTTACAGAGATAGGGAGGGGCGAGGCCATGGAGGGATTTGAAGACAGGCATTGAATTTTAAAATCAAGGCGTTGCCAGACCGGGAATCCAATGTAGGTCAGCGAGCACAGGGGGTGATGGGTGAACGGGACTTGGTGCGATTTAGAATACGGGAGCAGAGTTTTGGATGAGCTCAGAGATCTCTGCGCCCCTCCAACTCTGGCCTCTTACACATCCCCCCACTTCCTTCGCTCCACCATTGGCGGCCGTGCCTTCAGCTGCCTGGGCCCAGAGCACTGGAATTCCCTCCCTAAGCCTCTCCGCCTCGCCATCCTCCTTTAAGACGTGGGTGGTAGGCGCTATCTAAATGCAACTTGTTGTTGTTGTTGACCTGATGTGTTTCTTAATTGGCCGGGCTCTCTCAAACCTGTATTTTCCAATCCCCAATTAGTCTTCTACTTCTCTGCCCCCTCTTTAATACCCTCAGCTCAACGCCGCATGAAGACGGTTAGTTGGTCTCCTCTGTAACTGGGGTCTGGGCACTGAACAAGGCAACTTCACTCTTTGACACTCACCCCCCTGTTCCCACATCCTCTGACAACCTCTCATCTCTGATCTTTCCATCCTCTTTCTCAGTTGAAATAAAAGAAAGAACTTGCATTTATATAGTGCCTTTCACAACCTCACGGCATCCCAAAGTGTTTCACGTCCAATTAAGTACTTTTGAAGTGTAGTTACTGTTGTGATGTAGGAAATGCGGCAGCCAATTTGAGCACAGCAAGATCCCACAGACAACGTGATAATGACCAGATAATCTGTTTTTTTTTTTGAAAAAAAAGTGATGTTGGTTGAGGGATAAATATTGGCCCAAGACACTAGGGAGAACTTCCCCTGCTCTTCTTCGAAAAATAGTGCCATGGGATCTTTTACATCCACCTGAGAGGGCAGACGGGGGCCTCAGTTTAACATCTCACCTGAAAGACGGTACCTCCGACAGTGCAGCACTCCCTCAGTACTGCACTGAAGCGTCAGCCTGGATTATGTACTCGGGTCTCTGGAGTGGGACTTGAACCCACGACTTTCTGACTCAGGAGGTGAAAGCGCTACCCACTGAGCCACAGCTGAAATCTTTCTTCTCTCTCTCTGTCTAGTTATAAATATAAAACGGTCGTGACTTTCCTACCACGCACCAAACACCCGTCCTACGTACTCTGCCCCCTCCCTACACACTCTGCCCCCTCAAGGTGTGCTGCAATCAAGACCTGTCGCACCGACCCCGTCTCTAACTCACTATTTGCCCAGCACCCAACGGCTGTGGAACTTATCACCCAACATTTCCTTTCCTCCTACACCCAAAAAGGCTTTTAAAACCAAAACGTGGCTTCACCTCCCTAATACTCTCTCATTTATGTCACCGTCCCTCCTACTCTTTCTCACCTTGCTGGTGTCCTGCACTATGACCTCTGACCCTTCACCTGGACGTTCTCAAAGAAACTCAGGCAACAAAAGTGCGTGTGTGTGTGTGTGTGTGTGTGTGTGTGTGTGTACACGCAAAGTTTCTCTGCTACAAAGAGTAAATAATTGTTTCTAAGTGATAGTCTCAAAAGCCTTTCAGCAAACTGAGCGGCACTCTGCACTCAGCTGTGGGCTCTGGGTTCAAATCCAACAAAAGCAACAGCTTGCCCGTAAATACAACACCTCGACTATTAAAAGATGCCCCAAGGCGCTTCATAGAAGGTGTTTGAAAATCGGACGATGAGCCAAGAAACAGCGAGATTGGGAGAGTGGCCAAAAACCTTGGTCAGAGAGCTGTGTTTTGAGAGGAGGAGGAGGAGGAGGAGGAGAGGAAGAATGGGCTTAGGGAGAAAATTCCAGAAAGTAGGATGCAGGTGACTGAAGGCACGGCCGCCGATGGGGACGTAGGAAAGAGAGATTCACAAGAAGCCGGAGTTAGAGGAATTTGTTGGGGGGGGGGTTTGTACAAGGGTCGGAAGAGGGGGCAGAGCCATTGAGGGATTTAAAGATGAGGGTGAGGCATGAGGAGGTGGGCAGCCAGTGTAGGCCGGCAAGGACAGGGGAGTAATGGGCAAGCAGGACAAGTCCCCCAACTCCTGAACTGAGGCGACAAAAGCCTCACCTCAGCCAGAAGCGTCCTGCACAAGAAGAGCTTCAGAAGGGTTAGGAATCTTCAGCGCGAATCTGCCCATAACTCAGGGTCAAGTGGCCGTGTCACTCAGGGAGGGGCCAAAGGCAGACAGCGCGTGAAATGGGAAATTCACACCGACACGGGCAGGGTGACCAGTCTGAGGTCGGGATCGAGACGCCTTATTGGGGCAATGCAGAGGAAGGTTTACTGGCCACGTTGGACCTGGGACGAAAGTGCTTGATGCTTTCTGATAGGGTGCGGCGGGGTGGGGAACTGTGGTTATGTTGCTGGACTAATCCAGAGAACGCAGGTTCAAATCCCACTGTGGGCCGTTTGAGAATTCAGTTTGAAAAAGAAATCTGGATATAAAACGTTGGTATCAGTAAAAGGCGGTCAGATTGTGCTATAAAAAAAAACCCCAGCTTGTTCACCAATGTCCCTTTAGTGAAGGAAACCTGCCGTCCTTACCCGGTCTGGGCTTATAAGTGACTCCAGTCCCCACACTAAAAGGTGGTTGACTCTTAACTGCCCTCTGAAGTGGCCCAGCAAAGCACTCAGTTGTATCAAACCCACTACCAGCAGGTTAAGAAGGCCCCCCCATCGCCTTTTCAGGGCAACTAGGGGATGGGCAATAAATGCCGGCCTTGCCAGCGACGCCCACGTCACGAGAATGGGGAAAAAAAAGCAAATATAAAAATAACCAGGAAAGCCAAGCAACTGAAAGACTTACGTTGAGGATGGGGGGCAGATGGAGGAATACAATGGCACCAGCACTCAACAGGTTGGCATTGGATGGTGTGCCAGTTTGGCTCATCTTTGGACGAGAAGCTTGTATGTTTGACGTAATAATCTAAGAACAATTTACATTTCTAAAGCACTCTTCAGTATCAGAGAAGCATCTGACTATCAAGGGCCACGTGCATGCAATGTTCCAAAATAGGCGGGCAGCGGGAGAGGTACCTCACCCGGGGGTACGGACCAGGGATACCTTACCCCGACAAGAGTGGCGCACGATGGGTGGAGCAGGAGGGAAATGGGCTGGGTGAGGGGGGGGGCAGGGGATGAGCAGGTCGGGGGAGCGGAGGCCAAAGGGGATGGTTTAGGTTGTGTGCAGAGGGGGGGGTACAGATAGGCGGAGAGGGAGGGAGGGGGGGGGGGGATGGAGGAGGTCAACAAGACTTTCTTTTTGAGACACTTGAAAGTGGGAAAGGAGCTGGCGAAATGGAGGGAGGGAGGGAGGGGAACTCCAGATGGTAATGGAAAACTGGAGGAGGAGCAGTCACCAATAGTGGGGCGGAGGGGGCGGGGGGAGTATTAGAGGGTGTATATGGCTGGAGGGGAATGCTGCGGAAGGATTTGAGAGCAAGATTAAGGGCCTTGACGTCAGGCACAGGGAGCCAGTGGGGCAAAGAAATGATAGGGGAGGGTCGTGATAAAAGGAGAGGGTTTTGTGCAGGTGAGAGTAGGGTTAAGGCAGGACTGAGGGAGTCCTATGTTATGGGAGGGAAGAGGTTACATTAAAAATGTGATGGGGTCGATAGGGAACAACTGTTTCCAGTGGCAGGAGGGTCGGTAACCAGAGGACACAGATTTAAGATAATTGGCTGAAGAACCAAAAGGGGAGATGAGGAGAATCTTTTTTTCACGCAGCGAGTTGTTCTGATCTGGAATTCGCTGCCTGAAAGGGCGGTGGAAGCAGATTCAATAATAACTTTCAAAAGGGAAATTGGATAAACAACTGAAGGGAAAAAATTTACAGGGCTATGGGGGAAAAGAGCAGGGTGGGGGGGGGGAGGGACGGACTAATTGGATAGCTCTTTCAAAGAGCTGGCACAGGCATGACGGGCCGAATGGCCTCCTTCTGTTATGTAAGATTCTATGAGTAGAGCAGTAATCTAGAGTCGGGGGGGGGGGGGGGGGATGGTGGCGAGCACGGAGATTTGGACACCCCAGAGAAGATCACCGGGGCAGAATGGGACCTTGAGGGGATACGATAATAACGAGGCACCTTGAAGTCGATGCACCGAGACGGGGAGACGATGCACTTTGGCAAGGACAGGTGGGATGGCGAGCAAGGTCTCGAGCCACAGAGTTCTGAATTAACTGGTTTGTGAAGGTTCCAGGAATTAAAAAGGGATAAATTATGAAGCCAGGTTCCATAAACATGGCTCGGATTCCCTTGCATTTAGATGATTAAGAGGTGATCTAAAAGATGCTTAAAACGATAAGAGACTGCGATAGGATAGATAGAGAGAAACTATTTCCTCTGCTGGGGGGGGGGGGGGCGGGGGGGGGGCGGGGGGGGGCGGGGGGGGGGCGGGGGGGGGCGGGGGGGGCGGGGGGGGGGGGGGGAGTCCAGAACAAGGAGGCATAACCCTAAAATTAGAGCCAAGCCGTTCAGCAGTGAAATCAGGAAGCACTTTTTCCCCACACAAAGGAAAATCTGGAACTCTCTCCCCCAAAAGGCTGTGGATACCGGAGGGGGGGGGGGGTCAATTGAAATTTTCACCACTGCATTGGATAAATACTTGAAGGGAAAAAATTTACAGGGCTAAGGGGAAAGAACGAAGGGGAGTGGGACTAATTGGATAGATCTTTCAACGAGCCGGCACAGGTACGATGGGTCGAATGGCCTGCTCCTGTGCTGCACCTACCGCGGTACGATGACAGAGATTGATCAGATTCTTGTTGGGTGAAGGTATCAAGAGATACGGAGCAAAGGCTCAGATCGGTCATGAATGGCGCAACAGACTCGAGGGGCCGAATGGCCTCCTCCTGTCCCTTATGTTGTTTCGGAGTCAGTGAGGAGAGCAAGCGAGCAGATCATCCCTTGGGGTACTGGGAGTTTTTAAAAAGCAGTGGAAGGGTTAAGAGGGAAGTCGCTGTCATCAGAAAAAAAAACATGGTCTGAAAACCCCCTTTTTTCCATTTGTTTACACACAAGACAATGGCGGAAATCTTGACTCAGTGCACCATTACATCACTCGCATGTGATTCTGTTATGAAAATAGCTCGCAGTTACCCAGTCATTTCCTCCCGCCGCTGTTAATGGGACCTTGCTGAGGTAGTATGGCTGCCTCGGCCCACAGGGACAGCACTTCAAAGTAACTTACAGTGGGAATCATCTCATCAACGTGATAAGGTACTACGTGCATGAAATGTTATATACTGGGGGGGGTTTTTTTTCAAAAATGCCGCTATTCAATCCCAGCTGCTAATGTCCTGCTTCACGGGCAGTTCTGCCATTTTTAACTCAAGTCGGTGAGTGAGTGCCACTGGTCACTCTCCCATCACTTTGCCCCTTATCTTAGTCCCTGCCAGTTCCGGCAACCTTAAGGCCCAGTCCAGGGAGCTGCCAACTCTAGTTGGACGTATCCCTGGAGGTCTCACCATACGGCCTCCTGCCTCCAA
>NC_090338.1:6794636-6834636 GCF_035084215.1 Heptranchias perlo
AAAATTGTTTACAAGTTTAAAAGGGGTACTGTCGTCTTGGGTTAGCTCTCTCAGTGGGTAGCAGTCTCATCTCTGAGTCAGAAGGTTATGGTTTCGAGTCCCCACTCCAGAGACTTTGAGCACATAATCCAGGCTGACACTCCCAGTGCCAGTACTGAGGGAGTGCTGCACTGTCGGAGGTGCCAGTCTTTCAGATGAGATGTTAAACCCAGGCCCCGTCTGCCCTCTCAGGTGGACGTAAAAGATCCCATGGCCACAATTTGGAGGAAGAGCTGGGGAGTTCTCCCTGATGTCCTGTGACAATATTTATTCTTCAGCCGACTTCAATAAAACAGTTTATCTGGTCATTATCACATTGCTGTTTGTGGGATCTTGCTGTGCGCAAATTGACTGCCATGTTTCCTACGTTACAACAGTGACTACACTTGAAAAAGTACTTCATTGGTTGGGAAGTCCTGAGGACATGAAAGGCGCTATATCATAGTAGGTGCAGCACAGGAGGAGGCCACTCGGCCCATCGTGCCTGTGCCGGCTCTTTGAAAGAGCTATCCAATTAGTTCCACTCCCCTGCTCTTTCCCCATAGCCCTGCAAATTTTTTCCCTTCAAGTATTTATCCAATTCCCTTTTGGAACTGGAAGGGCGGGAACAGAGTACTGAGTTAGACGATCAGCCATGATCATTTTGAATGGCGGAACAGGCCCGAAGGGCCGAATGGCCTACTCTTGCTCCTATTTTCTACGTTTCTATGTTTTGAAAGTTATCGTTGAATCTGCTTCCTCCACCCTTTCAGGCAGTGGATTCCAGATAACTCGCTGCGTAAAAAAATGCTTCCTCATGTCGCCTTTTTTGCCGATCACCTTAAAACTGTGTCCTCTGGTTACCGACCCTTCTGCCACTGGAAACAGTTTCTCCTTATTTACTCTGTCAAAACCCCTCATGATTTTGAACACCTCGAGCAAATCTCCCCTTAACCTTCTCTGTTCTAAGGAGAACAATCCCAGCTTCTCCAGCCTGTCCCTCATCCCTGGTACCAGTCTAATAAATCCATTCTGTACCCTCTCTAAGACCTTCACATCCTTCCTAAAGTGTGGTGCCCAGAATTGGACACAATATTCCAGCTGAGGCTTAACCAGTGTTTCATAAAAGTTTAGCATAACTTCCTTGCTTTTGTACTCTATGCCTCTATTAATAAAGCCCAGGATCCCATATGCTTTTTTAACAGCTTCCTCAACTTGTCCTGCCAACTTCAAAGATTTGTGTACATATACCCCCAGGTCTCCCTGTTCCTGAACCCTCTTTAAAATTGTACCATTTAGCTTATATTGCCTCTCCTCATTCTTCCTACCAAAATGTACCACTTCACACTTCTCTGCATTAAATTTCATCTGCCATGTGTCTGCCCATTTCACCAGTCTGTCTATGTCCTCCTGAGGTCTGTTACCATCCTCCACATTGTTTACTGCATTTCCAAGTTTCGAGTCATCTGCAAACTTTGAAATTATACCCTCTATACCCAAATCTAGGTCATTAATATATATCATAAAGAGCAGTGGTTCTAATACTGACCCCTGGGGGACACCACTGTATACTTCCCTCAACCGTTCACCACTACTCTCTGCTTTCTGCCCCTTGGCCAATTTTGTATCCACACTGCCACTGTCCCTTTAATCCCATGGGCTTTAATTTTGCTAACAAGTCTATTATGTGGTACTTTATCAAATGCCTGTTGAAAGTCCATATACACAACATCAACCACACTGCCCTCATCAACCCTCTCCATTACTTCAACTCAACTAAGTTAGTCAAACATGATTTTCCTTTAACAAATCAGTGCTGACTTTCATTTATTAGCCCAGACTTTTCCAAGTGCCAATTAATTTTGTCCTGGATTATTGTCTCTAAATGTTTCCCCACCACCAACATTAGGCTGACTGGCCTGTAATTGCCGGGTTTATCTCTCTCCCCATTTTGGAACAGGGGTGTAACATTTGCAATCCTCCAGCCCTCGGGCACCGTCCCCATACCTAAGGAGGATTGGAAGATTGTGGCCAGAGCCTCCGCAATTTCCACCCTTACTTCCCTCAGTAACCGAGGATGCATCTCATCTGGACCCGGTGACTTTTCTACTTTGAGAATTGCCAACCTTTTAAGTACCTCCTCTTTATCTATTTTTATCCTCTCCAGTATCGCTACTACCTCCTCCTTTACTGCTACAATGGCCGCATCCTCTCCTCTAGTGAAGACCGATGTGAAATATTCATTTAGTACCTCAGCCAAGCCCTCTATAAATTCAAGTTCTTCCTTCCTATTTGTTTTGCAAGGTTTGGTTGTAAAGGAATGCACAGTGAGTCAGTTATGTCGTAGGATCGTGAATTCCCTCTAGTGAGCTCCACTCCACCTCCCCATGACTCGATGTACCAGGTGGACATTGTGTGGGGGGGAGGGGTTAATTTCTGCTGCTTGTGTGGCGGAAACACAGTGGATACCCCTTGTGGGGGTGAGGGAAAGAGGCGGGGGGGGGGGGGGACAAACATCCCTGTCCCTTCTGTACTGAGTGCGTCGATCTCCGTTAGGCCGCTACTACTGACCACAAATGCCACAGGTAAAGGAATGGGATATCAAACCCCTGATCATTATCACGTCGGGGGGTGGGCTGTGAGGCAGACCTTCAGTTGAATAGCTGAATTGGGTTCACGGCCAGTGTCACTGAGCTCCAGTAATGATTCAGAGCCTTCTGGGGAGAATCAGGGAAAGACCTGAAATTTTTAAAGAAATTTTGGCCAGTAGCCAACGTGGCCCTCACCTTCTGAGGAAATGTCCCTCGCTGTTCCAGGAAGACGATGATCACATTGCCCCTGAACAGAGTGACTCACCCTCAGCCCCTTTCTAAAACTCATTCATCTTAATTGTTCCCGTCTTTTCTTTCCTACTAGTTTTCTCAGAGGCATTGACTCAGGCTTGGTTATAAATCCAGGCCTCTGCACCTCTACCCAAACCATTTAATCTCCCCCCACGGCCCACGTACACTCTCCCCTATCATGGACTCTCTCCACCCATTTAATCTCCTCCCACAGCCCATGTACACTCTCCCCTATCATGGACTCTCCCCACCCATTTAATCTCCTCCCACAGCCCATGTACACTCTCCCCTATCATGGACTCCACCCACCCATTTAATCTCCCCCCACAGCCCATGTACACTCTCCCCTATCATGGACTCTCCCCACCCATTTAATCTCCTCCCACAGCCCATGTATACTCTCCCCAATCATGGACTCTCCCCACCCATTTAATCTCCTCCCACAGCCCATGTACACTCTCCCCTATCATGGACTCTCCCCACCCATTTAATCTCCTCCCACAGCCCATGTACACTCTCCCCGATCATGGACTCCACCCACCCATTTAATCTCCTCCCACAGCCCATGTACACTCTCCCCTATCATGGACTCTCCCCACCCATTTAATCTCCTCCCACAGCCCGTGTGCACTCTCCCCTATCATGGACTCTCTCCCACCCATTTAATCTCCCCCCACAGCCCGTGTACACTCTCCCCTATCATGGACTCTACCCAAAACCATTTAATCTCCTCCCACGGCCCGTGTACACTCTCCCCTATCATGGACTCTACCCCAAACCATTTAATCTCCTCCCACAGGGGAGGGCCCCAGGAGTAAAAGGAAAGGGAGATAGAAGCAATGGCTCAGCTCTGGAGCAGCAGCCAAAATGATACACTCAAAATACCCACGGAGACTGTCTCCGGACACGCAGTCCAAAGATAAACGCAACAGCTCACACGGATCGCAGTCCCAAAATAGGAACCAGAACAGGCACAAAACTGAAAGGACACAGAGAGACGACATGGACCTCTCATGGTCCTGGGCCCGGTGCCAGGCCCCGTTGTTTCAGCCTCTCCCTCTTTCGTATTCATCTCTAATCCCGTCATCTAATCAGCACATTCTTCATTTTTTCTCCTTATCTTTTGCAACCTTGGTGCTGCCCTGTCACTCGCCCCAAGTTCCTCAATGAAACATTTTTTTTTGGTTTAAACATGAAATTTAAACATTAACTGAGGCTGGGAAATGTTTGTACATGTGTGTGAGTGTGTGTGTACATGCGTGTGTGTGTATCTTTGTGTGTGCGCGGGTGTGTGTATGGGTTTGCATGCGTGTGGGTGTGGGTGTGGGTGTGTGTGAGTGTGCTGGTGTGCGTGAGTGTGCATGGGTGTGTGTGCGTGTACGTGAATGTGTGTGGGTGTGTGTGCTCAGGTGTGTACGGGTTTGTGTGAGTGCGTGTGTGCGTGCGTGCATGGTTGCGCTGGTGTGTGGGTGCGTGTGTGGGGTGTGCGTGTGTCTGTGAGTGTGTCAGTGTGTGTGCACGGGTGTGTGTTTTCATGGGTGTATGTGCGTGTGGGTGTGTGTATGCATGCATACGTGCGTGTGTGTGCGTGCTGGTACATGTGTATAACTGGGTGGCTGTGCGCGTGTGTGCAGGTGTGGGTGTGGGTGCGTGCAGTTGTGTGTGCAAGCATGGGTGTGTTTGTGTATGTGAGTGTGTGTTGTGTGTGTGTGCGGGGGTGTGTGTTTGTGCGAGTATGTGAGTGTGAGTATGTGAGTGAGTGCGAGTGTGTGCGTGTGTGAGTGTGAGTGTGAGTGTGTGAGTGTGTGTGAGTGTGTGAGTGTGTGTTGTGTGTGTGCGGGGGTGTGTCCGTCTTTAATCACTTCACTATCCCTCTCTCCTTTCTGGTGCCACTCTCTCTCTCTCTCTCTTTCTCTTTTTTTGGGGGAGGGCCAGCCCTCAAATGACCAGATGTGCTGGGCTGATTGTCACAGCTCCCCACGGTTGTTTAATGCTGTGAGCTGGGGCTTCGCTGGACGCATCCAGAGACCGCGGCGACTCTGAGGGTAACGGACACGGTGCCGCCGATGGCAACGGCCGCCAACCTCCCCCGCCCGCCCTCTGGCGCGGCGCCTCAGACCGCCCACGCAAGTCGGCGTCGCAGGCTCCAACCAACCTTCCGCAGCCAGCGGGGGAGGGGAGGGGAGTCGGGGAGGGGGTGCGAGGGAGTGGGGAGGTTGACCCGGAGAGAAAGTCACGCACCATGGGAAACAGCGGGCGCGGACGGTTGTAATTCCGTCGCTTGGTGCTGCAGAGTCTATCCCATAATAAACAAAATCGAGCAATGTTCGTAACATCGGGTGTCAGCGGCAACACCCTCGAACACGTTCTGCGATGTGGGCCGTAAACAGACCATAGCAGACAGGCAGCCTTCCCCTGCCCCCGTCCGTTACGATCTATTAACACAATTCCTCCGTAATTGTTCCCAACAACAACAGCAACGTGTAATTATATCGCATCTTTAACGGAGTAAAATGTCCCAAGGTGGTTCACGGGAATAATTATCAAACAAACATTGACACCAAGACACATAAGGAGATATTAGGACAGGTGCTCGGTCAAAGAGGCAGGTTTTAAGGGGCCTCTTAAAGGAGGAGAGAGAGGCGGAGAGGTGTTTGGGGAGGGAATTCCAGAGCTTAGGGCCTGGGCAACACGGCCGCCAGTGGCGGGGCGATGAAAATCGGGGATGCGAAAGAGGCCAGAATTGGAGGAGCGCAGAGATCTCGGAGGGTTGTAGGGCTGGAGGAGGTTACAGAGATAGGGAGGGGGGGGCGAGGGCCATGGAGGGATTTGAACAGAAGGATAAGAATTTGGGAAAACGTTTTAAGGACCACCCTTAAGCCCTGCTATTATTCTGCTGTATCGCTCTTGATAAGGATTCCGATAGTGGTGATATATTATTTTGATGCCTGGGAGCCCTTTAAGCACAGGTACTGTACGAAAAAGCCCAATTCTCTGTCATTCTTTCCCACAACTTCAAAAGGATGTGACTCCTTACCGTCCCCTTCCGTTCCCTCCTACAGTCCACAGGTTCCTTGCAAAAACCCAAATTTAGCATCACCAAACCACCACATCGTGAAGCCCTCCCCAACCCCCCCCCCCCCTCCCCTGGTCTTTTTCTCTCCCGCTCTCTCCAGCCTCAGCGGTGACGGTGATCCAGGGCTCCGGGCCTCGGCCCCTTCACCCAGTTTACGCAGTAATAAAAAAAAAATTCTCACCCGTGCTCTGGAGGCCCTGTGCGTGACTCAGCTCTGTGGGTCAAAGTTCAGTCCGGTTCTCTCGTGTGAATCCCCCTTCTCTTGGTGACAGATGTGCAGGTTGTAAAAAAGAATCGACTAACCCCAGACACTTCCTGTCAGCCTCCCCACTTCCTTTCTTCATACTTTCATTTGTAGGTTTTCCTTCTCCTTGGTCGTCGCTGTTCAATCTTGATGAGCCCAGTGCGACGTCCAACATCCCCATCACAACAACAGCTTGCATTTACATAGTGCCTGCAGCGTAGTAAAGATGTCCCAAGGCAGCGTAATCAGACAAAAAAAAATTTGACACCGAGCCGCATAAGGAGACATTCGGACAGGTGCTTGGTCAAAGAGGGAGGTTTTAAGAGGCGAGTTAAAGGAGGAGAGAGAGAGGTAACGAGGCCGAGAGGTTCAGGGAGGGAATTCCAGAGCTTAGGGCCTAGGCAGCTGAAGGCACGGCCGCCAATGGTGGAGCGATGAAAACTGGGAAGGCGCAAGAGGCCAAAATTGTGTTATAAATTGGATAGCCCAGTGCATTAAGGATAGAATACTGGAGCCTGGTCTTCAGTTGCTTCTAAGCCTTTATTCACAGAGATCAACATTACACACACCACACCCTAGATCAGCTCTCATATTAATGGATACAAGAGAGTCCCCAATTGATTAGCTCCACCTGAATATAATTAACACTAATTGATATAAATCACATGGATACAATTAATAAATTAGACGAACACAGCGATCTCAGAGGGTTGTAGAATTGAAACATAGAAACTTAGAAAATAGAGTCATAGAGTCATAGAGTCATACAGCACGGATAGAGGCCCTTCGGCCCATCGTGTCCGCGCCGGCCATCAGCCCTGTCTACTCTAATCCCATATTCCAGCATTTGGTCCGTAGCCTTGTATGCTATGGCATTTCAAGTGCTCATCCAAATGCTTCTTGAATGTTGTGAGGGTTCCTGCCTCCACAACCCTTTCAGGCAGTGAGTTCCAGACTCCAACCACCCTCTGGGTGAAAAAGTTCTTTCTCAAATCCCCTCTAAACCTCCCGCCTTTTACCTTGAATCTATGTCCCCTTGTTATAGAACCCTCAACGAAGGGAAAAAGCTCCTTAGTATCCATCCTATCTGTGCCCCTCATAATTTTGTACACCTCAATCATGTCCCCCCTCAGCCTCCTCTGCTCCAAGGAAAACAAACCCAATCTTCCCAGTCTCTCTTCATAGCTGAAGCGCTCCAGCCCTGGTAACATCCTGGTGAATCTCCTCTGCACCCTCTCCAAAGCGATCACATCCTTCCTGTAGTGTGGCGACCAGAACTGCACACAGTACTCCAGCTGTGGCCTAACCAGTGTTTTATACAGCTCCATCATAACCTCCTTGCTCTTATATTCTATGCCTCGGCTAATAAAGGCAAGTATCCCATATGCCTTCTTTACCACCTTATCTACCTGTTCCGCCACCTTCAGGGATCTGTGAACTTGCACACCAAGATCCCTCTGACCCTCTGTCTTGCCTAGGGTCCTCCCATTCATTGTGTATTCCCTTGCCTTGTTAGTCCCTCCAAAGTGCATCACCTCGCACTTTTCTGGGTTAAATTCCATTTGCCACTGTTCCGCCCATCTTACCAACCCATCTATATCGTCCTGCAGACTGAGGCTATCCTCCTCACTATTTACCACCCTACCAATCTTTGTATCATCAGCGAACTTACTGATCATACCTTTTACATTCATATCCAAGTCATTATTGTAGACCACGAACAGCAAGGGACCCAGCACCGATCCCTGTGGTACCCCAGGAGCAAGAGTAGGCCATTCGGCCCTTTGGGCCTGCTCCGCCATTCAAAATGATCATGGCTGATCGTCTAACTCAGTACCCTGTTCCTGCTTTTCCCCCATATCCCTTGATCCCTTTAGCATTAAGAAATATATCTATCTCCTTCTTGAATATATTTAATGACTTGGCCTCCACTGCCTTCTGTGGTAGAGAATTCCACAGGTTCACCACCCTCTGAGTGAAGAAATTTCTCCTCATCTCGGTTCCAAACGGCATACCCCGTATCCTGAGACTGTGACCCCTGGCTCTGGACTCCCCAGCCATCGGGAACATCCTCCCTGCATCTAGTCTGTCTAGTCCTGTTAGAATATTATATGTTTCGATGAGATCACCTCTCATTCTTCCAAACTCTAGTGAATATAGGCCTAGTCGACCCAATCTCTCCTCATACGTCAGTCCTGCCATCCCAGGTACCAGTCTGTTGAAGGTGGTTACAGAGATAGGGCGGGGAGAGGCCATGTTGGGATCAATCACAGTTTTGAAATTTTCAATTGACCCCCGGCCTCAACAGCTTTTTGGGGGGAGAGAGTTCCAGATTTCCACTCCCCTTTGTGTGAAGAATTGCTTCCTGACATCACCTCTAAAAGGCCCAGGTCTAATTCTCAGGTTATGACCCCTTGTTCTAGACTCCCCCCACCAGAGGAAATAGTCTCTCTCTATGCACCCTATCAAATCCTTTAATCATCTTAAGCAATTAGATCAATTAAATCAATCAACAATCAATTAGATCACCCCTTAATCTTCTTTACTCAAGGGAACACAAGCCCGGTCTATGTAACCGGTCCTCATAATTTAACCCTTTTAGCCATAGGGAGCAAGTAGAACCCAATTGTGACTGCAGTTTGGGTCACTCCAATTGGCTTGAATGGCCCAGAGTAAGGAGAAGAAAAACCAGCCAGGACTCCCACTCTCGATATCGAGCTGGTGGGCCTCCCTTGCAAAGGGTATATTGAGTCACATAGAGTCTACAGCACAGAAACAGGCCAGTTGGCCCAACGGGTCCATGCCGGTGTTTATGCTCCACACGAGCCTCCTCCCTCCCTACTTCACCTAATCATATCAACATCTCCTTCTGTTCCTTTCTCCCTCATGTGTTTATCCAGCTTCCCCTTAAATGTATCTATATTATTCGCCTCAACTACTCCTTGTGGTAGCGAGTTCCACATTCTCACCACTCTTTGGGTAAAGAAGTTTCTCCTGAATTCCCTTTTGGATTTATTAGTGACTATCTTATATTTATGGCCCCTAGTTTTGGTCTGACCCACAAGTGGAAGCATTTACTCTACGTCTATCCTATCAAACCCTTTCATCATCTTAAAGACCTGTATCAGCCTTCTCTTTTCTAGAGAAAAGAGTCCCAGCCTGTTCAACCTTTCCTGATAAGTATATCCTCGCAGTTCTGGTATCTTTTTCTTTTTTAATAGTTTGGAGACCAGGACTGTGTGCAGTTATTTTGATGGTGGCTCATTTATTGCGAGAGGAACTGGAGGGCTGCCAGAGCCTCTGGAGCATTGACAGCTATTCGATCTTGGAGGGGAGGGGGGGAGGGAGGGGATGGGAGGGAGGGGAGGGGGGGACGGGAAGGGGGGGAAGGGAGGATCGGGGTGACCTGAGCAATTCTGTCCTCACTCAGCATCTGACAGAGTGTCATTGGAGTGGGAAACCTGCCTGTGGATTTTTCTCTCTCTCTGGGAGTAGTGCCCCTCCCTCTCACGTCTCCTTCGCTCCGATATCAGGTCAGGTCCCGACTCCAGACTCAGGCTGCGTTTATTCTATAACTCCAGCACCAATGAGAAGTGAAACTGGTTCAAAGCGATGCTAATGCATAGAATCACACAACACAGAAGGAGGCCACTCGGCCCATCATGCCTATGCCGGCTCTTTGAAAGAGCTGTCCAATTAGTCCCACTTCCCCCTGCTCTTTCCCCATAGCCCTGCAAATTTTTCCCCTTCAAGTATTTATCCAATTCCTTTTTGAAAGTTATTATTGAATCTGCTTCCATCGCCCTTTCAGGCAGTGAATTCCAGATCATTACATCTCACCACGTAAAAAAAATTATCCTCCCCTCCCCCCGGTTCTTTTGCCAATTATCTTAAACCTTTGTCCTCTGGTTACCGATCTTCCTGCCAGTGGAAACAGTTTCTCCTTATTTACTCTATCAAAACCCTTCATGATTTTGAACACCTCCATTAAATCTCCCCTTAACCTTCTCTGCTCCAAGGAGAACAATCCCAGCTTCTCCAGTCTCTCCACATAACTGAAGTCCCTCATCCCTGGGACCATTCTGGCAAATCTTCTCTGCACCCTCTCCACGGCCTTGACATCCTTCCTAACCTCCAGGTCTCTCTGTTCCAGCACCCTCTTTAAAATTGTACCATTTAGTTCATATTGCCTCTCCTCATTCTTCCTACCAAAATACATCACTTCACACTTCTCTGCATTAAATTTCATCTGCCATGTGTCTGCCCATTTCACCAGTTTGTCTATGTCCTCCTGAAGTCTGTTACTATCCTCCACATTGTTTACTACATTTCTGAGTTTCGTGTCATCTGCAAACTTTGAAATTATACCCTCTATACCCAAGTCCAGGTCATTAATATATATCAAAAAGAGCAGTGGTGCTAATACTGACCCCTGGGGAACACCACTGTATACTTCCCTCCAGTCTGAAAAATAACCGTTCACCACTACTCTCTACTTTATGACTCAGTGAGTATGACTGTGTCAGGCTGTTCCTTCACTGCTCTGTGGGACATCTCTGCTAACTTGGACACAATCCTCAGCTGTTAAACAGGAGGATCGACTTGGCTGAGGTTACCTAAGTCTTGTCATGTTATGATACCTGGGTCATTATTGATAGGCTTTTCCAATTTTTTTCCCCTTAAATTAGAACTTTGTAGCGATTGTTTACAACTGAGCACCTTGCTAGACCACATCAGAGATCGTTTAGAGTCACCCACACAGTTTGGGACCGGAGTCACGAGTAGACCAGAACATGTATCAGTGGAAAGCCCTGAAAATCATGAATGACCCAGTTGGGTTTTTAATGACTTTCCAAAAGCTTTGAAGAACTCCTTGCTCTTCAAACAATGCAACACTTGAACAGGCACAAGGGGTCTGAGTTTAAGCTCTCATCTGAAAGATGGTCCCCTCCAACAACGCTGCACTCCCTCGGTACACATTGGAGTACTAGTCTAGACTATGTGCTCAGGTCCCTGGAATGGGATTTAAACCCACAAACATACCGACTAAGAGGTGGGAATGTAGCAAGCTGAGTGAAGCTATCAGGCAAGTGGACAGAGAATTATCAAATGGACATATAAGCAGGTGATTTCAAACTCATCATGTTGAGGTACAAGCCATTCCAATTAAGATTGAGTTTGATAAGAGTAAGTTTCACTTGAAAGATTGGTTCCATGATTCTCCCCAAAATTGGTCCATGATTGACCCCAAGGATAGTCCATGATTAACCCAAAGGACGGACCATGATTAATCTCAAGGACGGTCCCTAATTTCTCTACAATAGTTTGTTCCATAATTTATCCCCATGTTTGGTCCAAGATATTCCCAGGTTTGTTCAATGATTTTCCCCAAGTTTGTCCCATGATTTTTCTTACGTTTAGCTCATACTTTTTCCCACATTGGGTCAATGTTTTTTCTGATTTTGGTTCATAATTATTCCCACCTTTGGACCAAGATTTTCACATAAGTTTGGTCACGGATTATCCCCAGGTGCGATTCATGATGATCCCCAGGTTTGATCCAGGATTAACCGTAAGTTTCATCCCAAATGTAGTTCTTGATCTTTCTGAAATCTGTTCCATACTTTTCCCAAGCTTATTCTCAAGTTTGGTCCTAGATTTCCCCAAGTTTGTTTCAAAATTTTCCCAAAGTTTGGTCCATGCTTATTCCCTAGTTTGTTCCAGGAATGTCCTCATGTTTGGTCCATGATATTCCCTATATTTGTGCCATAGTTATTCCCAATTTTGGTCCATGAGAGTCCCCAGGTTTGATCCATCATTGTTCGCAACCTTGGCGTCCTATTTGCCCCTGAGCGGAGTTACAGACTCCATGGGCATCATTTTAGCACCTGCTATCGGGTACGTTCCTGGCGGGTGGGGCTCCGAAAATCGGGGAATCCCGGAGCGGGTTCGGAGCTCCCGCATGTGGGACTCCCGCAGGCAATTAAAGCCAGCGGGGTGCCACTTAACAATATTTACTGAGGTATTTCAGGTCATTAACTGACCTGATTAAGGGAATATGTGAGGAGGGGTGGGATTTTATAGACAACTGGGACTGTTTCCCATACTGGGGGAAACACTCCCAGTTCAAATGGACGTGTTGCAGCTGTCAGCCTGTGGCAGCTGCAAAGGTCCATTTGACAGGTGTTGGGGGGAGACCCTCACCCATTGCAGGAGGCCACTCCGTCACTTGGAACAAAGTTTGGCCTCTACCACCCTCCTCCTGACAAGAAAATTCACCAACTTGCACACTTACCCCGGTGTCCAGAGACATGTACCTACCTTGCAGACCCCCTCAGATGTACATCTTCCGGATGGGGGCTGCCGTAGCTGCAGTCATGACCTCCTCGGAGGGCGAACAGCATCACCAGCCTCGCCGGCCATGCCGTCCACCTCTGACACGTGGAGCTCCACAACAGAATGCTGTGATACATCCACCTGCACAGCAGGAGGGAGGGCTACCGCAGAGAGAGATGCGTCACAGAGGGCACTACCCTCGCCACAGGGTCTACAGACTGAGGCTCAGCTTCCTGGACCTCTCTGAGCAGCAGTGCACACGGAGGCTCAGAGTCACTCGACATGTAGTCGTGGACATCTGCAGCCTCCTTCATGCCGAGCTGCTCCCGGCTGGCCCGAGCACCATCTTCTTACCTGTTGCTGTCAAAGTCACCACTGCCCTCAACAACTTCTCCTCCGCATCCTTCCAGGGTGCCATCGGGGACATCGCCAACGTCTCTCAGTCGTCTGCACAAAAGAGCCCTGCAAATACACCTACACCACTCTGCAGTGACACAATGGGTGGCATCAGTTGTGGGTCTTCATAGTGATCCTCAGGAATGGGCATTATTGCACAAACCAGACAAGATTCGCAAAGACGTGGCAGTAGTGGTGCCAATATAATATGTAATGTGAGTTGGTGAGAAATTCAATATAAGTAACACCCATGACAAACCCTCAAACACCCTTGTGCATCCCCTTCATGCTCATGACACGTTTGCCTTACGCTGCCTACTGCACATATGTGATGCATGCCCTGTGGCTGCAGCACAGGTAGTGGCAGGTTGAGTGAGGCTGACCGTGAAAGAGATGCACGAGAGGGTGAGTATGAGATAGAGCCATGAGATTGTATGAGGATTGGGTTGAGTGGTAGTGGTGAGATGAGTACTGGCGAGGTGAGTAAGTGCAGGTAGGATGAGGATGACCTTTGAGTGGGTATGAGGGGTGATGTGACAGAGTAGTGCTGGCAGTGCAGAAGGAGATGTGGGGTGGGGGCGGTGATGTGGCAGATGGAGTGTAGGGGAATGAGTAAGTGTTCTCATTGTGGCTGACCTACTGAGGTCATTGGACCGCCTCCTGCACTGTATGCAGGTGGGCGATATATTGGTGGTGCAGGTGACCTCCTCTGCCACCTCGAGCCAGGCCTTCCTGGTGGCAGAGGCAGGCCGCTTCCTCCCGCCCGCCGGGGGGAACATCTCTGTCCACCCCCTCCTCCTCACCCCATCCAATGATACCTGGAGTGAGGCATCATTAAACTGGGAGCAGCCTTCCCCCTGGGCTGCTCCATGCTGTAATTTTTGCTATTTGTTGCAGCATCTGTCAGTGGAGGACTGCCCCTTTAAATAGAGCTCCTCCAGCTGACAGACCTTACTGCGCATGCACAGCCCGCCCGACGCGCAGATCAGCAGTGGGGAACCCGGAAGACCAGGTAAGTGGATCCAATTAGGCTGCGATCGCGCGGGGGGCAGACTGATTTCGCCGGGCGCGTTACCCACGCGCCCAATAGCCCCCCCGCCGCGAACCCGCAGCCCTGGTAACATCGAGCCACATGTCCTCTCCATCACCAAGATCGGCTACTACCACCTCCATAATATCACCCGTCTCCGACCCTGCCTCAGCTCATCTGTTGCTGAAACCCTCATCCATTTCTTCGTTATCTCTAGACTCGACTATTCCAATGCTCTTCTGGCTGGCCTCCCACCTTGCATCCTCTGTAAACTTAAGTTCATCCAAAACTCTGCTGCCCGTATCCTAACTCACGCCAAGTCCCGTTCACCCATCACCCCCCGTACTCGCTGACCTACATTGGCTCCCGGTCCGGGAACGCCTCGAATTTAAAATTCTCATCCTTGTTTTCAAATCCCTCCATGGCCTCGCCCCTCCCTATCTCTGTAACCTCCTCCAGCCCTACAACCCTCCGAGATCTCTGCGCTCCTCCAATTCTGGCCTCTTGTGCAACCTCCGATTTTAATCACTTCACCATTGGCGGCCGTGCCTTCAGCTGCCTGGGCCCTAGGCGCTGGAATTCCCTCCCTAAACCTCTCCGCCTCTCTCTCCTCCTTTAAGACGCTATTAAACCTACCTCATTGGCCACGTTTTTGGTCACCTGTCCTAACCTCTCCTTACGTGGCTCAGTGTCAAATTTTGTTTGATAATCGCTCCTGTGAAGCACCTTGGGATGTTTTACCACGATAATGGCGCTATATAAATGCAAGTTGTTGTTGTTGATGTTCCTAATGTTTGGTCCATGTAGTTCCCTATATTTGTGCCGTGGTTATTCCCAAGTTTGCTCAGAGGTCGCACCTGTTCAATTCAGTAAAGTTCCTGGATCAAGATCCACTTCCCAAAGTTAAGTGAACGACGGACAGCTCGAAGAATAAGGAATCTCCCAACCGGCCGAACATTGACGAGGATTCCGTTGAGATACGGTGAAAGCAGCTCCCTGGAACTATCACCCGTGATATGTCCCTTTAACTTCACCCACACATCAGAAAACCGTATATATATATATATATATATATATATATGACTTTAACTAACAATCCGTTTTGGACCTGTCTCCCTTTGAGAGCTCCATTTCAAAGCAGAGCCTGTTTTATAATTCAGATCAGGCTGATTCAATGACTTGCTGAGTGACAGGAGGCATAACACAAAAAGAAACCGAATAACAAAATTACTGTACGTTTCAAAACAGACATCTCACGCAGGGCGAATCAAATAGTAATTATTACAAACACATTATAGCCCTCGGACATGTACCTGTGCTTGAACTGATATTTAAGTGCCTGTTGTGATTTTATAAAATAGTTTTCAATTATGTTTTTAAAACCACAAAACTCTCAACACAGAAAACGCCCACTCTAACAGGCGCAGCTTAATATGAGAGAGACTCTAGTTTAAAACTAAGCACGCAATGAGATTCAGGAGGCTAGGGAACCTTAAAAAATAAATCATTTGCAACTGCTTAGAAAGGCAGTAACATTTTTGCAAAGAGACGGTGAGAACAGGGGAGAGTTAGGGTAGACCTACACTCAAGAATTGACTACACCTGAGACAGTGTGCTGGAAATAGTTTTTTTTTTAAATGGAGTAACTGAGTAAAAACGACGGCTGCAACAGCCCCAGCACAGCTGGATGGTGTTACACTCACAAGCTCTAAGCTGCGGTCTTTAGCTGAAGGGGAATCCCATTGCGTAAAGAAACAAGCCAATTCTTGATGCACAGAGCTCTCTCGTACTGCGCCGCAGACTGAGTGAGCCAGAGGAGAGAAAAAAACATTTTTAGAACCACTGTCCATTTACTTATTCCTCTGAGTTCAGTTGTCGCTAACTTACTGTTTGAACCTTACAACTTAGTGCAGTTCTATTTTGTATTCAATGGTGATTTTATTGCAAAGTTACTGACACTGATGTTTTCTGTTAAGGATTTGATACAAATTCCAATGATTTGCTGCCCGTATCCTAACGTGCTCCAAGTCCCATTCACCCGTCACCCCTGTGCTCGCTGACCTACATTGGCTTCCGGTCCGGCAGCGATTTTAAAATTCTCATCCTTCTGTTCAAATCCCTCCATGACCCTCGCTCGCCCCCTCCCTATCTCTGTAACCTCCTCCAGCCCTACAACCCTCTGAGATCTCTGCACTCCTCCAATTCTGGCCTCTTGCGCATCCCCGATTTCCTTCGTTCCACCATTGGCGGCCGTGCCTTCAGCTGCCTGGGCCCTAAGCTCTGGAATTCCCTCCCTAATTCTCTCCGCTTCTCCCCCCTCCTTTAAGACGCTTCTTAAAACCTCCCTCTTTGACCAAGCTTTTGGTCACCTGTCCTAATATCTCCTTATGTGGCTCCGTGTCAAATTTTTGTTTGATGAAGCACATTGGGACATTTTACTACATTAAAGGCGCTATATAAATGCAAGTTGTTGTTGTGTTAATTGCAGTATTTATTCTCATTCAAACAAATGATTGCCTGGCTTTCCGTAGGTTGTATCAATATTGACATCTGAGACTTCATAATATACAACAGTCCCACACTATGGTGGTTGCCCCAGTGCCTTCTGAATGGACCTAGCAAGCTACTCAGTTGCCAATAGAATGAACTTGCATCTATATAGCAGCTTTCACGACCTCAGGAGGTCCCAAAGTGATTTACAACCAATGAAGTACTTTTGAAGTGTAGTCACTGTTGTAATGTAGGGAATGGCAGCCAATGTGCGCACAGCAAGATCCCACAAACAGCAATGAGCACTAAATTTTTTTAGTGATGTTGGTTGATTGAAAAATATTGGCCAGGACACTGGGGAGAACTCCCCTGCTCTTCTTCAAATAGTGTCATGGGATCTTTTACGTTCACCCAAGAGGGCAGACGGGGCCTCGGTTTAACGTCCCATCTGATAGACGGCACCTCCGATATTGCAGCACTGCCAGGAGTGTCGGGCTGGATTTTGTGCTGAAGTCTCTGGAGCAGCTGGTACTAAAAACATAATGGGCCAGATCGTGCTGGACTGGGACATCTAGCAGCGCGACGTTAGCTAAACACTTTTCTGCTCCCTTCAGCTCAAATATAATTTGCCCCGTAACTTGCTGGGAGTGCGAGCTGATAACGGTGCAGTGAGGGCAATGGGACGTCTGGGACCTGAGTGAACGACGGGACCAACAGTCTATCTCCTTAACCAAGGAGATTTAACGATTGAGAAAGAAGCAGAGGAACGACAGAGAAGGAAATGGGATGAACTAGAGTCAAATCAGGTACAAAAAGAGAAAGAAAGAGAGGGAAAGAAAGATTGGATTAAGAGAGAGAGAGAAAAAAAGACAGAAAAGAAAAGTAAGAAAAAAAACGTAAATTTAAAATTTTATCTCCAGCAATTTACTACAAGCAGGAATGATATTGAACAGTTTAAATTGTTCCCTTTCAGGGCCAGAGAGATTGATTGGCATTGCATTAACAATTATCACGTCGTTAAAAAGGTACTTCCGCTGTTAAGTTCCAGCCCTCACTTTCTGTGGCGAGTTTAATGGACGATTAATGTGCAAATCCAGCAAGTTCTTAAAAATAACGGGGAGGCGAAGGGTGAGATGCCGTTTGTGCGAAGCAAAGGGCGGAGCGACTTAAATCGGCCAACGAGCTCTGGAGGTTTGCACCACACGACTCACTCGCTGGCCGATTTGAGCAATAGTAGCGGCGTGCGTCGTTAACACGCTGTTATTTTCCCAGGACGATCCGGCCCAATGTAAAACCGGAAAATAAAATGGCCAAATAGCCTCCGATCCTTTAAAGATTTCCATTCGGGATGAGTGAAGGAATCACCGAGCGCAATCCGATCTGAGCCAGAAAATCAAGCGAAGCTTCATTGAAACGCAAACGTAAAATCTAATCTATTTGGTCACCTATCTCGATATCCCTTACTTTAGCTCGATGTACATTTATGTCTGATTTCGCCTCCGCCATGTGCCTTGGGACGTTTTCTAGATTAGAGGCACTATTGTAAGTGCATGTTACAGTTATTGTTTAAATGAAGCTTTACCTCATTTTCAACGCGGATCACTTCAGTCTGGTCTAAGAGACCTGCCAGAAAGTTTGACCGCCCTATTTAACTAAACCATGTTTTGCACAATGAGAGGGCACATTGGCTGTAAAGTGTTTTGGGATGTCCTGAGGTTGTGAAAGGTGCTGTATAAATACAAGTTCTCTCGTTCTAACTCTTGCTTAAGGGCCGTGCTCAGGGACCCTGGATATTCTGTACAATGGAATGACAGGATGTGGTCCTCCCTCACAGCGAGCCCTTGGATTCAGTAATTCCATAACGTGGAGTTGCCACATTAAACCCATTCCCGGCATTATTTTGGTTTCTTTTAGCGGAGTGAATCCCAGCTACCGGGACGTGCGTCAGCTAAAGAAGGGGGGAGTGTGAACAGGGGCTCGGGGAGAACTGGACGAGCTGCGTGCACCACAGGTGAGGTGGGCGATGAGATGGACCTGGTCCATAATCTGATTCTGTTGGTTAGACAGAGGTGAACGAACCCTCCCAGGGAAAATGAAGATCCCAGTCCTGTCGGTATGGCTGTGGGTGTCATCTGTGGAACGCGAATCACTTTAGACCCCACTCCCAGACTTTCACTTCATTACCTGTGTGGATCAGAGGGACATTTCAGCAAGGGTTGCACTCCCAAAGGTTCTTCCCCTCTGTCACAGCTTTCTGACTCCAGAGCAGAACCTACAAATCAGTGTTATTCTTGTACAAACGCTTAAAGTGCTGATAGAATCACACAGCGCGGAAGAAGGCCATTTGGCCCATTGTGTCTGTGCTAGCTCTTTGAAAGAACGATCCTATTAGTCCCATTCCCTCCCATAAGACAATAAGAGATAGGAGCAGGAGTCGGCCATTCGGCCCCTCGAGTCTGCTCCGCCATTCAATGAGATCATGGCTGATCTGATTTTTATCTCAACTCCACTTTCCCGCCTTTTCCCCATATCCTTTGACTCCCTTGCTGATCAAAAATTTGTTCTAACTCAGCCTTGAATGTATTCAATGACTCGGCCTCCACAGCTTTTTGGGGTAAAGAATTCCAAAGATTCACGACCCTCTGGGAGAAGAAATTCTTCCTCATTTCCTTCTGAGACTATGCCCCCTAGTTTTAGATTCCCCCATGAGGGGTAACATCCTCTCAGCATCTACCCTATCGAGTCCCCTCAGAATCTTGTATGTTTCAATAAGGTCTCCTCTCATTCTTCTAAACTCCAATGAGTAGAGTCCCAACCTGTTCAATCTTTCCTCATAAGAAAACCCTTCCATACCCGCAATCAACCTAGTGAACCTTCTCTGAACAGTCTCCAATGCAAGTATGTCCTTCCTTAAATAAGGGCACCAGAACTGTACGCAGTACTCCAGGTGTGGTCTCACCAGCACCCTGTACAGTTGTAGCATGACTTCCCTGCTTTTTCCCTTCAAAAGCCTCGCCCCTCCCTACCTCTGGAACCTCCTCCAGCCCTACAGCTCTCTGAGATTTCTGCGCTCCTCCAATTCTGGCTTCTTGCGCATCCCCGATTTTAATCGCTCCACCATATGCGGCCGTGCCTTCAGCTGCCTAGGCCCTAAGCTCAGGATTTCCCTCCCTAAACCTCTCAACTCTCTCTCCTCCTTTAAGACGCTCCTTAAAACTTATCTCTTTGACCAAGTTTTTGGTTATCTCATCCTAATATCTCCTTATGCGGCTCGGTGTTCAATTTTGTTTGATAATCGCTCCTGTGAAACGTGTTATTATGTTGAAGGCACGATATAAACGCAAGTCCTTTCATTCTTTCTTTAACTTTGGAACTGACAGCAAAGTGGGTGATCCCAACACCATTACTGGTCTGGGGCTTGCAGTCCATACACGGTCCATCCGTGGAGAACAATTGCAGTCCATTGCAACTGCAACCCAGACAGGACAATAGGCCAACAACAATAACTTGCATCTTTATAGCAAGATCTCGGAGGGTTGTAGGGTTGGAGGAGGTTACAGAGATAGGGAGGGGCGAGGTCACAGATGGATTTGAAAACAAGGATGAGAATTTTAAAATCGAGGCATTGCCGGACCGGGAGCCAATGTAGGTCAACGAGCACAGGGGGTGATGGGTGAACAGGACTTGGCGCGAGTTAGGATACGGGCAGCAGATTTTTGGATGAGCTCAAGTTTATGGAGGGTGGATGATGGGAGACCGGCCAGGAGAGCATTGGAATACTCGAGTCTAGAGGTAACAAAGGCATGGATGATGGTTTCAGCATCAAATGAGCTGAGGCAGGGGTGGAGACGGGCGATGTTACTGAGGTGGAAGTAGGTGGTCTTGGTGATGGAGCGGATATGTGGTCAGAAGCTCATCTCAGGGTCAAATAGGAAGCCGAGGTTGTGAACGGTCTGGTTCAGCCTCAGACAGTGGCCAGGGAGAGGGATGGAGTCGGTGGCTGGGAACGGAGTTTCGGTCTTTGGTCTTCCCAATACTTAGTTGGAGGAAATTTTTGCACATCCAGCACCGGATGTCAGACAGGCAGTGTGACAAATGAGAGGCAGTGGAGGGGTCGAGGGAGGTGGAGGTGAGGTAGAGCTGGATGTCGCCAGCGTACATGTGGAATCTGACATTGTGTTTTCGGATGATGACGCCGAGGGGCAGCATGTAGGTGAGAAATTGGAGGGGCCAAGGACAGATCCTTGGGGGACTCCAGAGGTAACGGTGCGGGAGCAGGAAGAGAAGCCATTGCAGGTGATTCTCTGGCTACAACTGGATAGATAAGAATGGAACCAGGCGAGCGCAGTCCCACCCAGCTGGACGGCAGAGGAGAGGCGTTGGAGGAGGTGGTCAACCGTGTCAAAGGCTGCAGACATGTGGAGAAGGATGAGGAGGGATAGTTTACCATCGTCACAGTCACATAGGACGTCATTTGTGACTTTGAAAAGGGCCATTTCAGTACTGTGGCAGGGCAGAAACCTGATTGGAGGGATTCAAACATGGAGTTGTGGCGAGGATGGACACGTTCAAGGACTTTGGAGAGGAAATGGAGGTTGGAGATGGGGCGGTAGTTTGCAAGGGCAGAGGGGTTTTTTGAGGATGGGGGTGATGATGGCAGATTCGAAGGGGAGGGGACAGTACCTGAGGAGAGGGAACCGTTAACAATATCAGCTAACATGGGGGCCAGGAAGGGAAGTTGGATGGTCAGCAGCTTGGTGGGAACAGGGTCGAGGGAGCAGGAGGCGGGTCTCATGGACAAGATGAGCTCAGAGAGGGCATGAGGGGAGATAGGAGAGAAACTAGAGAAAGATGCGAGTTCAGGGATCGGACAGGGGGGACCCTCAGGGGAGGTTTGCCCTGGTGGGCTAGGGGAAGCAGAGGGGAAGCAGCATAGGCAGCTGGACGGATGGTCTCAATCTTAGTGACAAAGAAGCCCATGAGCTCCTCGCACTTGTTGTTGGAGGTGAGGGTGGAGGTGGGGTGGGGTTTAGGAAGACGGTTTGTAGTGGAGAAGAGAAGCCAGGAGTTTGTCTTTGATCCTGGAATAGTGAGCAGTTTTGGCAGAGGAGAGCAGGACCCGATGGTGCTTTATGTGGTTCAGACAGATCTGGCGATGAATGGCTAAACCAGTCGTCTGCATAAACGTTCAAGTTTGCATCCATTGGACTTAAGGGAGTAGAGATTGGGAGCGTACCAAAGGGAGCGACCAGGGTGAGAGGGAGTAACGGTTTTAATGGGGACAAGGGAATCAAAGGTGGAGGTGAGGGTGTGATTGAGCAGATCGGTAGCTGCAGAAATGTCGTGGTGAACGGAGGGCCAAAGGCTGGACAATTGGGAATTTGAAAGTGCCGTTGTAAGTGACTTGAGGGAGAGTTTTTTTCTGGGGTGAACACAGAAGGAAGTGGGATTGGGAGGGGGAGGGGGATGTGGGTGGAGAGGGCTACAAGGAAATGATCAGAGATGGCCTTATCCGTGATTGAAACGATGGGAGTAGAGAGGCCACGTGAGATGGCAAGTTCGAGGGGGTAGCCGTGAATATGGGTAGGCGAGTTTATATGGAGGGAGAGATTAAGGGAGGATAAGAGGGCAGTGAACTCAGAGGAGAGAAAGCATGAGAGAGGGAGGAGAGAGTCCGAGAGTGGGAGGAGAGTCCGAGAGGTGAGCGCAGTGTAAAAGGAGAGTCCAAGAGAGAGAGGAGAGTTCCGAGAGGTGAGCACAGTGTAAAAGGAGAGTCCAAGAGGTGAGCACAGTGTAAAAGGAGAGTCCGAGAGGTGAGCGCAGTGTAAAAGGAGAGTCCGAGAGGTGAGCACAGTGTAAAAGGAGAGTCCGAGAGGTGAGCACAGTGTAAAAGGAGAGTCCGAGAGGTGAGCACAGTGTAAAAGGAGAGTCCAAGAGGTGAGCACAGTGTAAAAGGAGAGTCCGAGAGGTGAGCACAGTGTAAAAGGAGAGTCCGAGAGGTGAGCGCAGTGTAAAAGGAGAGTCCAAGAGGTGAGCACAGTGTAAAAGGAGAGTCCGAGAGGTGAGCACAGTGTAAAAGGAGAGTCCGAGAGGTGAGCACAGTGTAAAAGGAGAGTCCGAGAGGTGAGCGCAGTGTAAAAGGAGAGTCCAAGAGGTGAGCACAGTGTAAAAGGAGAGTCCGAGAGGTGAGCACAGTGTAAAAGGAGAGTCCGAGAGGTGAGCACAGTGTAAAAGGAGAGTCCGAGAGGTGAGCACAGTGTAAAAGGAGAGTCCAAGAGGTGAGCACAGTGTAAAAGGAGAGTCCGAGAGGTGAGCACAGTGTAAAAGGAGAGTCCGAGAGGTGAGCGCAGTGTAAAAGGAGAGTCCGAGAGGTGAGCGCAGTGTAAAAGGAGAGTCCGAGAGCGAGAGGAGAGTCCGAGAGGTGAGCACAGTGTAAAAGGAGAGTCCGAGAGGTGAGCACAGTGTAAAAGGAGAGTCCGAGAGGTGAGCGCAGTGTAAAAGGAGAGTCCGAGAGGTGAGCGCAGTGTAAAAGGAGAGTCCGAGAGCGAGAGGAGAGTCTGAGAGGTGAGCACAGTGTAAATCTAAGGCAAGTCATGGCAGCGGAGCTCGCACCCGTGACATGCTCCTCCTGCACGATGTGGGAAGTCATGGACACTACAGGTGTCCCTGGCGACCATGTGTGCAGGAAGTGTGTCCAGCTGCGGCTACTGGCTAACCGCATTTCGGAGCTGGAGCTGCGGGTGGATTCACTGTGGAGCATCCGCGATGCTGAGACTATCGTGGATAGCACGTTCAGTGAGGTGGTCACACCGCAGGTAAAGATTACGCAGGCAGAAAGGAAATGGGTGACCGCCAGGCAGAGTAAAAGGACTAGGCAGGTAGAGCAGGAGTCCCCTGGGGCCATCTCCCTCTCATCAGATATACCACTTTGGATACTGTTGGGGGAGATGGCTTATCAGGGGAAAGCAGCAAGAGCGAAGTTCGGGGCACCATGGGTGGCTCTGCTGCACAGGAGGGGAGGAAGAAGAGTGGCAGGGCTATAGTGATTGGGGATTCAATTGTAAGGGGAACAGATAGGCATTTCTGTGGCCGCAAACGTGACTCCAGGATGGTATGTTGCCTTCCTGGTGCTAGGGTCAAGGATGTCACGGAACGGCTGCAGGGCATTCTGGAGGGGGAGGGTGAACAGCCAGTAGTCGTGGTCCATATTGGTACCAACGACATAGGTAAAAAAAGGGATGAGGTCCTGCAAGGTGAATTTAAGGAGTTAGGAGATAAATTAAAAAGCAGGACCTCAAAGGTAGTGATCTCAGGATTACAACCAGTGCCACGTGCTAGTGAGTATAGGAACAGGAGAATAGACAGGATGAATGCGTGGCTGCAGGGATGGTGTAGGAGGGAGGGATTTAGATTCCTGGGACATTGGGACCGGTTCTGGGGAAGGTGGGACCTGTACAAGCGGGACGGGTTACACCCGAGCAGGACCAGGAACGATGTCCTCGCGAGGGTGTTTGCTAGTGCTGCTGGGGAAGGTTTAAACTAGAATGGCAGGGGGATGGGAACCTGAGCAGGGAGACAGAGGAGGGGGAAACAAGGATAGAAACAAAAGACAGAAAGGGAAGAAGCAATAGTGGAAGGCAGAGAAAACAAGGGCGAAAAACAAATAGGGCCATAGTGCAAAATAAAACTAAGATGACCAGCAATCTTAAAAAGACAAGTCTAAAGGCATTGTGTCTTAATGCGCGGAGCATTCGCAATGAGGTAGATGAATTAACAGCGCAGATAGATATTAACGGGTATGATATAGTTGTGATTACGGAGACATGGCTGCAGGGTGACCAAGGATGGGAACTGAACATCCGGGATATTCAATATTTAGGAAGGACAGGCAAAAAGGGAAAGGAGGTGGGGTAGTGTTGTTCGTAAAGGAGGAAATCAATGCAATAGTGAGGAAGGATATTGGCTCGGAAAATCACGATGTGGAAGCTGTATGGGTGGAGCTAAGAAACTCCAAGGGGCAGAAAACATTGGTGGGGGTTGTCTATAGGCCCCCAAACAGTAGTGGAGATGTAGGGGAGGGCATTAAACAGGAAATTAGAGACGCATGCAAGAAGGGTACAACTATAATCATGAGTGACTTTAATCTACATGTAGATTGGTCAAACCAAATTACCAATAATACTGTGGGGGAGGAATTTCTGGAGTGTGTCCGTGATGGATTTCTAGACCAATACGTCGAGGAACCAACTAGAGAACAGGCGATCCTAGACTGGGTATTGTGCAATGAGAAAGGATTAATTAACAATCTTGTTGTGTGGGGTCCCTTAGGGAAGAGCGACCAGAACATGATAGAATTTCTCATTAAGATGGAGAGTGAAGTTGTTGAATCCGAAACTAGGGTCCTGAATCTAAATAAAGGAAATTACGAAAGTATGAGGTGTGAGTTGGCTGTGATAGATTGGGGAACTTTACTAAAAGGGATGACGGTGGATAGGCAATGGCTAATATTTAAAGAATGTGTGCAGGAATTACAACAATTACTCATTCCTGTCTGGCGCAAAAATAAAACAGGAAAGGTGGCTCAACCGTCGTTTACAAAAGAAATTAGGGATAATATTAGATCCAAAGAGGAGACATATAAAATTGCCAGATAAAGCAGCAAGCCTGAGGATTGGGAGCAGTTCAGAATTCAGCAAAGGAGGACCAAGAGATTGATTAAGAGGGGAAAGATAGATTATGAGAGTAAACTAGCAGGGAACATAAAAACTGACTGTAAAAGCTTCTATAAATATGTCAAGAGAAAAAGCTGAGTGAAGACAAATGTAGGTCGCTTACAGTCAGAAATGGGGGAAATTATAATGGGGAACAAAGTAATGGCAGAACAATTAAACACATACTTTGGTTCTGTCTTCACAAAGGAGGACACAAATAACCGCCCAGAAATGTTAGGGAACCAAGGGTCTAGTGAGAGGGAGGAACTGAAGGAAACCAGTATTAGTAAAAAAATAGTGCTAGGGAAATTAATGGGGCTCAAGGCTGACAAATCCCCAGGGCCTGATAATCAACATCCCAGAGTACTAAAGGAAGTGGCCCTGGAAATAGTGGATGCATTGGTGATCATCTTCCAAAATTCTATAGACTCTGGAACAGTCCCTACAGATTGGAGGGTGGCAAATGTAACCCCACTATTTAAAAAAGGAGGGAGAGAAAAAACAGGGAATTACAGACCAGTTAGCCTAACATCAGTAGTGGGGAAAATGCTAGAGTCTATTATAAAGGATGTGATAACAGAACACTTGGAAGGCATTAACAGGATTGGACAAAGTCAGCATGGGTTTATGAAAGGGAAATCATGCTTAACAAATCTACTGGAATTTTTTGAGGATGTAACTAGTAGAATAGATAGGGGAGAACCAGTGGATGTGGTGTATTTGGATTTTCAGAAGGCTTTTGATAAGGTCCCACACAAGAGGTTCGTGGGATTGGGGGGAATATACTGGCATGGATTGAGAATTGGTTGACAGACAGGAAACAGAGAGTAGGAATAAACGGGTCCTTTTCCGGGTGGCAGGCAGTGACTAGTGGGGTACCGCAGGGATCAGTGCTTGGGCCCCAGCTATTCACAATATATATCAATGATTTGGATGAGGGAACTAAATGTAACATTTCCAAGTTTGCAGACGACACAAAGCTGGGGTGGAATGTGAGCTGTGAGGAGGATGCAAAGAGGCTCCAATGTGATTTAGACAAGTTGGGTGAGTGGGCAAGAACATGGCAGATGCTGTATAACGTGGACAAATGTGAGGTTATCCAATTTGGTTGTAAAAACTGAAAGGCAGGTTATTATCTGAATGGTGATAGATTGGGAAAAGGGGAGGTGCAACGAGACCTGGGTGTCCTTGTACACCAGTCGCTGAAAGCGAGCATTCAGGTGCAGCAAGCAGTTCGGAAGGCGAATGGTATGTTGGCCTTCATTGCAAGACGGTTTGAGTACAGGAGCAGGGATGTCTTACTGCAGTTGTACAGGGCCTTGGTGAGACCACATCTGGAGTATTGTGTGCAGTTTTGGTCTCCTTATCTGAGGAAGGATGTCCTTGCCATGGAGGGAGTGCAACGAAGGTTTACCAGACTGATTCCTGGGATGGCAGGACTGACGTATGAGGAGAGATTGGGTCGACTAGGCCTATATTCACTAGAGTTTAGAAGAATGAGAGGTGATCTCATCGAAACATATAAAATTCTAACAGGACTAGACAGACTAGGTGCAGGGAGGATGTTCCCGATGGTTGGGGAGTCCAGAATGAGGGGTCACAGTCTCAGGATACGGGGTATGCCATTTAGAACCGAGATGAGGAGAAATTTCTTCACTCAGAGGGTGGTTAACCTGTGGAATTCTCTACCACAGAAGGCAGTGGAGGGCAAGTCATTAGATGTATTCAAGAAGGAGATAGATATATTTCTTAATGCTAAAGGGATCAAGGGATATGGGGAAAAAGCGGGAACAGGGTACTGAGTTAGACGATCAGCCATGATCATTTTGAATGGCGGAGCAGGCCCGAAGGGCCGAATGGCCTACTCTTGCTCCTATTTTCTATGTTTCTATGAGTTAAGATAGAGGTTGAAATCACCGAGGATGAGAAGTTGCTCGGTGCAGAGGCTGAGGGAGGAAAGCAGTGAAGATATCTGGGTGAGAAACTTGGCCTGGTATTTGGGTGGGCGGTAGAGAACGAAGATCTTAAAGGAGAGGTGAGAGGGGAGGAACAAGGTGAGATGCTCAAAGGAGGAGAAGGTGCCAGAGGAGCAGGGGGAACGGACCAAGGTGTGATTTGGTGATAAGGGCCACACCGTCACCGCGGCGGTGTGAGTGGGGCAAGTGGTGGAAGATATAGCCAGGCAGGGAGGCTTCGTTAAGGGGGGAGGTGTCATAACCTGTCAGCCAGGTTACCGTCAAGGCCATGACGTCGATGCAATCATCCACAATAAGCTCATGGGTGGCAAGGGCCTCGTTCACAAGTGAACGGACATTCTGGAGGGAGATGCGGAGAGGGGCGGTGATAGCTGATCCGCTGACAGACTCCACAGGGTCAGCGCTGGGAGGGGTGAGTGGGACGGGAAGGAGATTGGGCAAGATTAACCCCCAGAGGGCACGCTAGGCGGGAAGGTCATTGAGAGAGGAGAATGGGGCAGTTGGGGTTGCTGCTCGTAAGGAGGCAGCGACGAGTGCCTCGATGGGACCTTCGGAGGGGGCCAAGAGAGGCACAGAGGGAAGCTGTAGGCTCATCTGAGAGGGAGTCAAGCCTGGGACGGCGGCAGGAGAGTAGGAAGGTCGAGGGGTGCTGAAGGGTTGGGGTGGGGATTTAGGGGGGCAGTGTACTTGAGACGGGAAAAATGAAAGGAGGCACGATGACAGGAAAGAGGGGCCTAGGAGGGGTAAAGAAGGAAAAAGGGGGAAAAGTGGGGGGAAGAGAAGCGATGGACTCGAGTCTGGAGCAGCAACCAAAACACGCACACAAATGGACACAGGGAAACTCAAGTTGATGGATGTGGTTACATAGCGAGATTGGGATGGACATGTCCTGGTAATAAACAGGGAATAGAGAGGAGACATTAGGCGGGAATCTAAGGTTAAAGCCAGAGGTCCGGTGGTGGGGTAAGGTTGACGTAGATCGGGCGGCGTCATCTTGGAGCATCGTCGAACAGATGTCCAGGTTCGAAGACAGGTGTGGAGGCCGTGTGAGTCTAGAAGCTATTTGAAGGAAATCCTCATTTGAAGAGTATGGGAGGACACACTGCTGGAGGTATTTCGATGGGAATGAAGACCCAGGAGGTGCACAGAATTGACCGCGGGGGGAGCACAAACGGTGGCGGAATTGGACATCCCTGTAAGATCCAGAAGCAGCGGAGCAATGGGCTACGGCCCAGGAGAGTGAATTTCTGGCCAGGAAACACTCTGTAGCAAAATAAAGCTGAGAAACCAGTAGGACCAGTAGGACCAGTAGGAGCTCAGCAGGTAACAGCAGCGGTGGGGGATACAGGCTACCCAAGTTACCTTAAGGCTTAAGCAACTGAATAGCAGATCAGAGTCAAAGCAGCTGAGTCTAACAATGTAGTCCAGTGGAGTCCAGTGTGGTCCAGTGGAGTCCAGTGTGGTCCAGTGGAGTCCAGTGTGGTCCAGTGGAGTCCAGTGTGGTCCAGTGTGGTCCAGTGTGGCCCAGTGTGGTCCAGTGGAGTCCAGTGAGGTCCAGTGTGGTCCAGTGGAGTCCAGTGTGGTCCAGTGTGGTCCAGTGTAGTCCAGTGTGGTCCAGTGGAGTCCAGTGTGGTCCAGTGTGGTCCAGCGTAGTCCAGTGTGGTCCAGTGGAATCCAGTGAGGTCCAGTGGAGTTGCGTAGTCATGACAGCAGACAAGTCCAGGAATTTGGAAGCTAAATTTGAGCAAAGATCCAGTGTTCTCTGATGTAAACAAAGAGGTTTACATTAGTCGGGGGATGGGCACTGGGCCCAGGTAACTTTAGACTTGCAGCTTGAACTTATAGTTGGGGCTAAAATGCACTCACTCTCAGAGCCAGGGGAACTTAAACGGTGGAAGAGAGGAGATTGGGGGAGAAAGGACAATGGATGGCAACGGATGGCCATGGATAGAGTTGCACAGCAAAGGAGCTCGGCAGGGTGCAGGCAGCGCTGGAGCCACCTTGGACACACGTGTGGACGTCTAACTGCGCTGGGCTTCAGCAGCGAAACAAGTTTAACTTATGACGGTAAGGGAGCAATTATTAAAGAGAAGCTCCATTGTATCGAGTGGAAGGTGGACTCAGTCACAAGGAAGAAAGAAAGAAAGAAAAACTTGCATTTATACAGCGCCTTTCACCACCTCAGGGCATCCCAAAGCGTTTTACAGCCAATGAAGTACTTTTGAAGTGTAGTCGCTGTTGTGACGTGGGGAAACACGGCAGCCTATTTGCACACAGCAAGATCCCACAAAAAGAATTCAGATAAATGACCAGATAATCTGTTTTTTTTTGGTGATGTTGGTTGAGGGATGAATATTGGCCCCAGGAAATCAGGGAGAACTCCCCTGCTCGTCTTCGAAACAGCGGCCATGGGATCTTCTACGTGCACCCGAGAGGGCAGACGGGGCCTCGGTCCGAAAGACGCCACCTCCGACAGTGCAGAGCTCCCTCATTACCGCACTGAGAGTGTCGGCCTGGATTATGGGCTCAAGTCTCTGGAGTGGGACTCGAACCTACCACCTTCTGACTCAGAGGTGAGAGATACAGTTGGCCAATAGGCAGGAGAGACATTCTTTTTATTTGTTCTCAAATGCAAAGCCTCATTGATTGCCGATCCATAGTTGCTGTGGTGATTGCCCTACTGGGCCACTTCAGGGGACATTAAGAGTCAACATTTAGTGTTGGACTGGTCATGTGTAGGCCGGACTGGTTAAGGGAGGCAGGTTCCTTTCCCTGTAGGGATTTTAACAGCAATCTGGCAGCTTTCATGGTCATTTGGTGCCAGCCCACAAATGACTAGATTTTACTGAACTCAGCTTCACAACAGTAACAACCACAACAACAACTTTCATTTATGTAGCGCCTTCAATGTCGTTAAAAACGTCCCAAGGCACTTCACAGGAACGTAATCAAACAAAAATTGACACCGAGCCAAAGAAAGAGATATTAGGATAGGTGAGAGGTAGGTTCTATGGAGCATCTTAAAAGAGGAGAGGGAGGTAGAGAGGTGGAAAAGTTTAGGGAGGGAATTCGAGAGCTTGGGGGCTTAGACAGCTGAAGGCACGGCCGCCATCGGTGGGGAAGTGGAAATTGGGGTTGAACAGGAGGCCACTGTTAGAGGAACGCAGAGATCTCGGAGGGCTGAAGGGTTGGAGGAGGTTACAGAGATAGGGAGGGGGGGCGAGGCCATGGAGGGATTTGAAAACAGAGGACGGGAATTTTAAAATCGAGGCGTTCCCGGACCGGGAGCCAATGTAGGTCAGCGAGCACGGGGGGAGGTGATGGGTGAACGGGACTCGGTGCGAGTTAGGATACGGGGGCAGCAGAGTTTTGGATGAGCTCGAGTTTATGGAGGGTGGAAGATGGGAGGCCCGGCCAGGAGAGCATTGGAACAGTCGGGTCTGTTGTCATGGTGGGATTTGAACCACAACCATTACACCACTGTACCCCGTTGGTTTGGGACTGAATTTGAATTCAGGTCCCAGAGGTGAAAGGCTACTTGCTAACTCACTCCCTCCTTGCAATTTTTTTAACAAGCAGGCTGACTTTTCCAGTACGAAACTCCTAGTCACGGCAACACAAACCAAAATAATCCGTGGTATTGGGTTTAAAAGCTAAGCGGGGCCTGAACAATCATCGAAGGATGGTATCACAGGGGGAAGCTACAGAAATAGTTCAAAGAGGCAATTAAGCTGTCTCAATTCCTCACTCATCGCCTCTCCTCAATAATTTAGAAGAATGTTTTCACCTTGATCCTGGTCACAACACATCCCTTCAGGAAGTACAATTTGGTGTCTGTCTATAGAATATTAAACCAGGGAGGTATTGCTGCAGTTATATAAGGTATTGGTGAGACCGCACCTGGAATATTGCATACAGTTTTGGTGTCCATACTTATTAAAAGACATACTTGCTCTCGAGGCAGTACAAAGAAGGTTCACTCGGTTAATCCCGGGGAGTGTGAATCCTGCTGGAGTGTGGAATGTTCCAGATTGTCTGCATATCTGTCTCACCATATAAGAACATAAGAAATAGGAGCAGGAGTAGGCCAATCGGCCCCTTGAGCCTGCTCCGCCATTCAATAAGATCATGGCTGATCTGATCCTAACCTCAAATCTAAATTCATGTCCAATTTCCTGCCCGCTCCCCGCAACCCCTAATTCCCTTTACTTCTAGGAAACTGTCTATTTCTGTTTTAAATTTATCTAATGATGTAGCTTCCACAGCTTCCTGGGGCAACAAATTCCACAGACCCACCACCCTCTGAGTGAAGAAGTTTCTCCTCATCTCAGTTTTGAAAGAGCAGCCCCTTATTCTAAGATTATGCCCCCTAGTTCTAGTTTCACCCATCCTTGGGAACATCCTTACCGCATACACCCGATCAAGCCCCTTCACAATCTTATATGTTTCAAAAAGATCGCCTCTCATTCTTCTGAACTCCAATGAGTAGAGTCCCAATCTACTCAACCTCTCCTCACATGTCCGCCCCCTCATCCCCGGGATTAACCGAGTGAACCTTCTTTGTACTGCCTCGAGAGCAAGTATGTCTTTTCTTAAGTATGGACACCAAAACTGTATGCAGTATTCCAGGTGCGGTCTCACCAATACCTTATATAACTGCAGCAATACCTCCCTGTTTTTATATTCTATCCCCCGAGCAATAAAAGCCAACATTCCGTTGGCCTTCTTGATCACTTGCTGCACCTGCATACCAACTTTTTGATTTTCTTGCACTAGGACCCCCAGATCCCTTTGTACTGCAGTACTTTCCAGTTTCTCGCCATTAAGATAATAACTTGCTCTCTGATTTTTCCTGCCAAAGTGCATAACCTCACATTTTCCAATATTGTATTGTATTACTGCTCCTATTTCTTATGTTCTTATATAGTGAGACAGATATACAGACAATCTGGAACATTCTACACTCCAGCAGTCCCACTTCTAATCCAATCATGGCTGACCATGTACCTTTGTATATATTGCCTTTCCGTTGGTTGATACCAGATTCTGTCCAGTGCATCCAGAAGGTATCCCAACAGACCCCCAAAATTCCTTAGTGAGGGACCAGCTCCCCCAGTCTGTGTTACTCTCACTTCATGTCATTCTCCAAATTCAGGAAACCCAAGTTTTCATTCAGTGGATTTTGTTGCTCATTCGAGCGAGGGGTGTTAGTGCTGGAGAAAGGAGCTCAATCCATTTCAGCATCAGCATCAAACACTCCCAGGGCAGGTACAGCACGGGTTAGATACAGAGTAAAGCTCCCTCTACACTGTCCCATCAAACACTCCCAGGGCAGGTACAGCACGGGTTAGATACAGAGTAAAGCTCCCTCTACACTGTCCCATCAAACACTCCCAGGGCAGGTACAGCACGGGTTAGATACAGAGTAAAGCTCCCTCTACACTGTCCCATCAAACACTCCCGAGGCAGGTACAGCACGGGTTAGATACAGAGTAAAGCTCCCTCTACACTGTCCCATCAAACACCCCGAGGCAGGTACAGCACGGGTTAGATACAGAGTAAAGCTCCCTCTACACTGTCCCATCAAACACTCCCAGGGCAGGTACAGCACGGGGTAGATACAGAGTAAAGCTCCCTCTACACTGTCCCATCAAACACTCCCAGGGCAGGTACAGCACGGGTTAGATACAGAGTAAAGCTCCCTCTACACTGTCCCATCAAACACTCCCAGGGGAGGTACAGCACGGGTTAGATACAGAGTAAAGCTCCCTCTACACTGTCCCATCAAACACTCCCAGGGGAGGTACAGCACGGGTTAGATACAGAGTAAAGCTCCCTCTACACTGTCCCATCAAACACTCCCAGGGGAGGTACAGCACGGGTTAGATACAGAGTAAACTTCCCTCTACTCCGTGCCAACGATGTGCCTCAGGACCAATCTCAGAAGGGCACCAGTGTGACACTGACCCATTCCCATACCAGCCATCCTGTCCCCTGACTGAGTGAGATTGCCAGTTCAGGGTTGTCTTGTGTTGTCCGCTCACACCCAGTAGGAGCTGGGTTGAAACTCTTTCACATAGGACCCTGACAAACGACAAAGAAAGGAGACCTCCATCTGTCGCCCTGGGGCTGGATTGGAGCTCAGGGTCTCGGAGGCAAAGATCGAGCATGCTAACCTCGCGTGCCACCAAGTTTTATACTATCATTAGGAAAAAAATGCTGATTTCTGCTCAACCAGCTTTTCCCTGCAATTCATTAAGCTAAGCGACAACAGAATTATGGGCTTGTGAACATGTTTAGTCATTATCTGCGTTGCCTCTAGGGCAAGGATTGATCCAATTTTCTGCCGGGGCCTTTGTACCTGCACCAGAACCAAAAGAGCCAGCTATACCGTTAGCAGAGCATCGCTCTTAACCTGGGGGCAAAGGGCAGCGCTGACCTTCCCAATCTTAACCTGCAAGGTCGATTCGAGCAGAAATAGAAACAGGAGGAGGCCATTCAGCCCCTCCAGCCTGTTACGCCGTTCGATCATACTGTGGCGGACCTGTACCTCAACTCCATCTACCCGCCTTAGCTCCATACCCCTCCATACCTTTACCTAAATGAAAAAGTGGGGGTTTCTTACTGGGATTCCTGTAAGTGTGAGGTGCTATATTTTGGTAAGAAGAATAAGGAGGCCACATCCTCCTTAGAATAGAATATGGCAATTTGAGATGAGCAATAAATGCCGGCCTTGCCAGCGACGCCCACATCTAAATGGGGTAGAGGAGCAGAGGAATTTAAGGGTGCAGATACACAAATCACTAAAAGTAACGACGCAGGTTAATAAGGCCATAAAAAAGGCAAACCAAGCACTGGGGTTCATTTCTAAAGGGATAGAATTGAAAAGCCGGGAAGTTATGTTAAACTTGTATAGAGCATTGGTTAGACCACACTTGGAGTATTGTGAACAGTCCTGGTCTCCATATTATAGAAAGGATATCGAGGCACTGGAGAAGGTGCAAAAAAAGATTTACTAGGATTGTACCAGATCTGAGAGGTTCTATCTATCAGGAAAGATTGAACAGGCTGGGGCTCTTTTCTCTAGAAAAGGAAAGACTGAAGGGGTGACCTGATAGGGGTCTTTAAGATTATGAAAGGGTTCGATAGGGTAGACGCAGAGAAGATGTTTCCACTTGTGGGGGAGACCAGAACCAGGGGCCATAAATATAAGATAGTCACTAATAAATCCAATAGGGAATTCAGGAGAAACTTCTTTACCCAGAGAGTGGTTAGAATGTGGAACTCGCTCCCACAAGGAGTAGTTGAGGCGAATAGTGTAGATACATTTAAGGGGAAGCTGGATAAACACATGAGGGAGAAAGAAATAGGAGGATATGCTGATAGGGTGAGATGAAGTAGGGACAGAGGAGGCTCGTGTGGAGCAGAAACGCCGGCATGGACCAGTTGGGCCGAATGGCCTGTTTCTGTGCTGTAAATTCGATATAATTCTGATTTTTAGGTGGGTCGGAGTGTTGCTTGTTGCACAATGTTGCTGAAGAGGACAAGGCTCTGTGACTGATGCCAGCATTGGAAAGAAAAGGTGTGAGCCATGACTCAGTGGGCCAGCACTCTGCCCTCTGAGTCAGAAGATCACCGTTTTAAGTCCCTCCTCCAGAGATTTGAGCACATAATCCAGTCTGACACTCCCAGTGCCAGTACCGAGGGAGCGCCGCACTGTCGGAGGTGCCGTCTTCGGATGCGATGTTAAACCGAGGCCCCGTCTGCCCCTCTCAGGTGGATGTAAAAGACCCCACGGCCACTATTTTGATGAAGAGCAGAGGGGGGAGTTCTCCCCCCACCCCCCGCCCCGGTGTCCTGGGGCCAATATTTATCCCTCAACCATCATCACTAAGAAGCCGACTATCTGCACTGGGAGTGTCGGACCAGATTGTGCGCTCAGGACTCAGGAGTGGGACCCTGAACCCACACCCCGCTGCCATCAGAGGCGAGAGTGCTACCCACTGATCCACGGGCTGACACCTGAAAGACGGAGAGAGCGGAGAACGCGAGTCACTGCCCGAAACAAGAGGGTTGGTTTTCTGACGGGGCTGACCATTTGGAGAAACCCGCCTGATTTTCAACCCGTGGATCTGTGCCAGGGGCCGGGGCTCCGCTGTGTTAATCTTTGACACCTCTCTTTCAGTTTACCTCCACGGTACTCTCCGAACCACTCCACTGAGTGACGGGTCGGGTTGTGCTGTGCGATGAACAGGAAACTCAGTGCGTGCGAATACCTAGAAATTGTAGAAAGTTGGGGATTTCCAAAACCCCTCTTTTTTTTTTCCTCTATACATGAAACTGACCTCGAAAGCGGCTAAACCGGTTCCAGGCTCGAGGTGAAAAAGTAGGAAGCTGACAGAACATTATGTTCCCTCTCACCAGTCCTCACAGGTTTACCATAGAAACCTCTTGCAACAGAACCTGAAAAGTGAACCGTTAAACGTCATAATGACTATAAAAATTTACCCTGTGGTGTTGCTGTTCTTGGTTATTACTGAGGCACGCTTACTCATGCAATCATTTCTTCAATTGAGAAACCTGGGTGGAAAGCCAGGCCCCATAGTGATAAACACCAACCAGGCCCCACAGTGATAAACACCAACCAGGCCCCATAGTGATAAACATCAACCAGGCCCCATAGTGATAAACATCAACCAGGCCCCATAGTGATAAACATCAACCAGGCCCCATAGTGATAAACACCAACCAGGCCCCATAGTGACAAACACCAACCAGGCCCCATAGTGATAAACATCAACCAGGCCCCATAGTGATAAACATCAACCAGGCCCCATAGTGATAAACATCAACCAGGCCCCACAGTGACAAACATCAACCAGGCCCTATAGTGACAAACACCAACCAGGCCCCACAGTGACAAACACCAACCAGGCCCCACAGTGACAAACACCAACCAGGCCCTATAGTGACAAACACCAACCAGGCCCCATAGTGATAAACATCAACCAGGCCCCATAGTGATAAACATCAACCAGGCCCCATAGTGATAAACACCAACCAGGCCCCATAGTGATAAACACCAACCAGGCCCCATAGTGACAAACACCAACCAGGCCCTATAGTGACAAACACCAACCAGGCCCTATAGTGATAAACACCAACCAGGACCCATAGTGATAAACACCAACCAGGCCCCATAGTGATAAACATCAACCAGTCTGGGTCAAAATCCTGGAACTCCCTTCCTAACAGCACAGTGGGAGAACCTTCACCACACGGACTGCAGCGGTTCAAGATGGCAGCTCACCGCCACCTTCGCAAGGGCAATTAGGGATGGGCAATAAATTGCTGGCCTCGCCAGCGACGCCCACATCCCATGAACGAATAAAAAAAAAAATCAGTCCCATCAGGAGATCAGTCCCAACAGGAGAAAATCCCAACAGGTGATCAGTCCCAACAGGTGATCAGTCCCAACAGGAGATCAGTCCAAACAGGAGAAAATCCCAACAGGTGATCAGTCCCAACAGGAGATCAGTCCCAACAGGAGATCAGTCCCAACAGGTGCCCAACCATTTATGACCAACGTGAGTTGTTGGATTGGGGCAGATAACTGGTGATCTTGTCCAAAATAGTCGTCCGCTTTATAATAATATTTAGAAAACATGGAGCGAATTCTGCGTGATTTTCTGTCCATTAAGGACATTTTGGCCGTACAGCGCAAAATCATAATGATGCACCACGTAGTGGGCACCCATGGTAGCGAGGTGCTGAGCTTTATACAGAAAGGAGTTTAATGGAATCTAATCAGAAAATTCAACTGCGTAAAGGCCATTTCTGCAACCAGTTTTCCTCGTGTATTTTTCCGGCTTTTGGTAGTCTCTCGTGAACTTTCTTGCACTAATCGTTGTGCTGTTTCCTCTTCTTTCCTCCCAGGTCCATTAGTGCCTGCAGTGCGTTCTCCAATGGGAATTCCCCCTGTCTCAGCCTTTTTTTTTGGATGTGGAGATGCCGGTGATGGACTGGGGTTGACAATTGTAAACAATTTTACAACACCAAGTTATTTTTTTACAATTTTACAACACCAAGTTATTTTTTTTTGGAGGAAGAAGAGAACTGATGAAGGGAGGCGGGGCGGGCAGGGCAGGTCAAGCTGCACTGTGTCCACCTGTTGGTGGCTACACAGCCACATCTACCAACAGAGCTTCATCGCCCCTCACTATGGCAGACGTCCAGTGCATGTAGAGGAGAAAGAAAGAAAGAAAGAAAGATGGATGTATACAATGCCTTTCGCAACCTCAGGACGTCCCAAAGCGCTTTACAGCCAATGAAGTGTAGTCACTGTTGCAATGTAGGAAACCCGGCAGCCAATTTGCGCACAGCAAGATCCCACAAACAGCAATGTGATAATGACCAGATCATCTGTTTTGGTGATGTTGATTGAGGGATAAATATTGGTCCAGGACACCGGGGAGAACTCCCCTGCTCATCTTCAAAATAGTGGCCATGGGATCTTTTATATCCACCTCAGAGGGCAGACGGGGCCTCAGTTTAAAGCCTCACCCAAAAGACAGCACCTTCTGACAGCACAGCACTCCCTCAGTACTGCACTGGGAGTGTTGGCCTAGATTATGGGATCAAGTCTCTGGAGTGGGACTCGAGCCCACAACCTTCTGCAAAGAGGCTTCAGGGCGATTTGGACAAGTTGAGTGAGTGGGCAAATACACGGCAGGTGCAGAATAACGTGGATAAATGTGAAGTTATCCACTTCGGAAGGAAAAACAGAAAGGCAGAGTATTATTTAAATGGTGATAGATTGGGGAATGTTGATGTACAAAGGGACCTGGGTGTCCTTGTACACCAGTCACTGAAAGCAAACATGTAGGTGCAGCAAGCAGTTAGGAAGGCAAATGGTATGTTGGCCTTCATTGCAAGAGGATTTGAGTACAGGAGCAAGGATGTCTTACTGCAGTTATACAGGGCCTTGGTGAGACCACACCAGGAGTATTGTGAGCAGTTTTGGTCTCCTTACCTAAGAAAGGATATACTTGCCATAGAGGGAGTGCAGTGAAGGTTCACCAGACTGATTCCTGGGATGGCAGGACTGTCGTATGAAGAGAGATTGGGTCGACTCGGCCTGTATTCACTCGAGTTTAGAAGAATGAGGGGGGATCTCATTGAAACATATAAAATTCTGACAGGGCTAGACAGACTGGATGCAGGGAGGATGTTTCCCCTGGCTGTGGGGGGGGTCCAGAACGAGGGGTCACAGTCTCAGGATACGGGTAGGACATTTAGGACTGAGATGAGGAGAAATTTCTTCACTCAGGGGGTGGTGAACCTGTGGAATTCTCTACCACAGAAGGCTGTGGAGGCCAAGTCACTGAATATATTTAAGAAGGAGTCTGAGATTTCTAGCACAAAAGGCATCAAGGGGTATGGGGAGAGAGCGGGAATTTGGTATTGAGATAGAGGATCAGCCATGATCATATTGAATGGTGGAGGAGGCTCGAAGGGCCGAACGGCCCACTCCTGCTCCTGTTTTCTATGTTTCTATGTTGCTTCTGATTTAGAGGTGAGAGTGCTAGCCCACTGAGCCACAGCTGGCATCACAAACATTACATTCTGTCCCCTTACACAACCAGCACTGAAACAGATTTTATTCAGCAGTTTTGGCTGTGGGGATCCCCTTGAAAAATACTGTAATGGGATAGGAATTCAGGAACAGTATAGCAAGTTACTGGCCAGTTGGACTACTGACAGGGCACGACTGACAATCTAAATATTCCTTACAACCAATACTTAAGCCAATAAAAACATGTTTTCCTTATTAAGAAGCCTAAGCAAAGGGCCGAGGCTCACAGAGCTGAACACCAGGGTGGAAAAGAGTATCAGAGAAGATGAGATAAATTAGGAAGGACTGGCTCACTTGGATTTTAAAGTTTTATACAACGCCTTACACAACCTCAGGATGTCTTAAATTGCTTTACAGCCAATAAAGTACTTTTTGAGGTGTAGTCACTGTTGTAACGTAGGAAACGGGGCAGCCAATTTGCGCACAGCAAGATCCCACAAACAGCAAGGTGATAATGACCAGATAATCTGGGGGTTTTTTTTGGTGATGTTGGCTGAGGGATAAATACTGGCCCCGGGACACCGGGGAGAACTCCCAGCTCTTCTTCAAAATAGCGGCCGTGGGATCTCTCACGTCCGAAAGACGGCACCTCCGACAGTGCAGCACTCCCTCCGTGCTGCACTGGGAGTGTCAGCCTGGGTTATGGGCTCGATCAAGTCTCTGGATGCCTAAAGGCAGCTGGGACGGCAGACTCGATGGCACCAGTAAGATATGTGAATGCCTGATTAATCGTAATGTTGAATGCTTCCTCAGAAGCACTCCAATCAGAACGTGTCATGCGTTCAGTGGGGAAAGTTGAAGGAAGTCATACCGATGGAGAACAATAACCACCATAACCTGATTGGCTGCATCCAGTGAGTTGCCACCAATTATATTTGCAGGCCTTGCCATTCTACTCAACAACAATCATTGTAAAGTGTCCTCACAGGGTGTGGGGCTGATATAGATCTGAGCCCTCTGCTGTAAAGTCAATCTGTTGTTCAATCCTCCAGATGCAAACTTAGACCAGTCCAGAGAGAGCAGCAGGCCTGCGAGCAGAAAACGGCATGTAGTTGAAACTGAAAGAGATACAACAACAGCAACTCGCATTTATATAACGTCTTTGACGTAGTAAAACCTCCCGAGGTGCTTCACAGGAGCGTAATCAGACAAAAACTGACACTGAGCCACATACGGAGATATTAGGACAGGCGACCAAAAGGTTGGTCGAAGAGGTAGGTTTTGAGGAGCGTCTTAAAGGAGGGA